>NC_091300.1:6087958-6092958 GCF_038502225.1 Cherax quadricarinatus | reverse complement strand
CATGGTGTACAGGGTCCTGAACGATTCCTTATTAAGATGTCGGAATGCTGTTCTGAGGTTTGCTAGGCGCCCATATGCTGCAGCAGTTATTTGGTTGATGTGCGCTTCAGGAGATGTGCCTGGTGTTATACTCACCCCAAAATCTTTTCCATGAGTGAGGTTTGTAATCTCTGGCCCCCCTAGACTGTACTCCGTCTGCGGTCTTCTTTGCCCTTCCCCAATCTTCATGACTTTGCACTTGGTGGGGTTGAACTCCAGGAGACAATTGCTGGACCAGGTCTGCAGCCTGTCCAGATCCCTTTGTAGATCTGCCTGGTCTTTGTCCGAATGAATTCTTCTCATCAACTTCACGTCATCTGCAAACAGGGACACTTCAGAGTTTATTCCTTCCGTCATGTCTTTCACAAATACCAGAAACAGCACTGGTGTGTGTATGTGTGTGTGTGTGTGTGTGTGTGTGTGTGTGTGTGTGTGTGTGTGTGTGTGTGTGTGTGTGTGTGTGTGTGTGTATACTCACCTAGTTGTGCTCACCTAGTTGAGGTTGCAGGGGTCGAGTCCGAGCTCCTGGCCCCGCCTCTTCACTGATCGCTACTAGGCCACTCTCCCTGAACCGTGAGCTTTATCATACCTCTGCTTAAAGCTATGTATGGATCCTTCCTCCACTACATCGCTTCCCAAACTATCCAACTTACTGACTATTCTGTGGCTGAAGAAATACTTCCTAACATCCCTGTGATTCATCTGTGTCTTCCAACTGTGTCCCCTTGTTACTGTGTCCAATCTCTGGAACATCCTGTCTTTGTCCACCTTGTCAATTTCTCCCAGTATTTTGTATGTCGTTATCATGCCCCCCCGTCCTATTTCTCCTGTCCTCCAGTGTCGTCAGGTTGATGTCCCTTAACCTCTCCTCGTAGGACATACCTCTTAGCTCTGGGACTAGTCTTGTTGCAAACCTCTGCACTTTCTCTAGTTTCTTTACGTGCTTGGCTAGGTGTGGGTTCCAAACTGGTGCCGCATACTCCAATATGGGCCTAACGTACACGGTGTACAGGGTCCTGAACGATTCTTTATTAAGATGTCGGAATGCTGTTCTGAGGTTTGCTAGGCGCCTGTGTGTGTGTGTGTGTGTGTGTGTGTGTGTGTGTGTGTGTGTGTGTGTGTGTGTGTGTGTGTGTGTGTGTGTACTCACCTATTTGTACTCACCTATTTGTGGTTGCAGGGGTCGGGTCTTAGCTCCTGGCCCCGCCTCTTCACCGGTTGCTACTGGGCCCTCTCTCTCCCCGCTCCATGAGCGTGTGTGTGTGTGTGTGTGTGTGTGTGTGTGTGTGTGTGTTTAGTGTGATCGCTTTATGTGCCCATGGTGTAGGTGGTGATGGTCAATATAATCCTGAGGCACATAATGGGTCCAAGGACTGGCTCCCAACATTGCATTAGCTAAGCAAGTTACCGTTGAAATGAACAATTTACGGAAATGATGAGTTGAGATACAGAAGCAGTGAGTTGATTATATAATTAGTTACTTCACTCGCTTGACTCGAAATTGTGACTTGAACTACAAAAGTCTGCATAGTAATACCCGTCCAGTACCTGTCTAGTGGTTCCCGTCCAGTACCTGCTTAGTAGTACCCATCCAGCACCTGTCTAGTAGTACCCATCCAGCACCTGTCTAGTAGTACCCGTCCAGTACCTGTCTAGTGGTTCCCGTCCAGTACCTGCTTAGTAGTACCCATCCAGCACCTGTCTAGTAGTACCCATCCAGTACTGTCTAGTAGTACCCGTCCAGTACCTGTCTAGTAGTACCCGTCCAGTACCTGTCTAGTAGTATCTGTCCAGTACCTGTCTGGTAGTACCCATCAAGTACCTGTCTAGTAGTACCCGTCCAGTACCTGTCTAGTAGTACCCATCCAGTACTGTCTAGTAGTACCCATCCAGCACCTGTCTAGTAGTACCCGTCCAGTACCTGTCTAGTGGTTCCCGTCCAGTACCTGCTTAGTAGTACCCATCCAGCACCTGTCTAGTAGTACCCATCCAGTACTGTCTAGTAGTACCCGTTCAGTACCTGTCTAGTAGGACCCGTCCAGTACCTGTCTAGTAGTATCTGTCCAGTACCTGTCTGGTAGTACCCATCAAGTACCTGTCTAGTAGTACCCGTCCAGTACCTGTCTAGTGGTTCCCGTCCAGTACCTGCCTAGTAGTACCCATTCAGCACCTGTCTAGTAGTACCCATCCAGCACCTGTCTAGTAGTACCCGTCCAGTACCTGTCTAGTGGTTCCCGTCCAGTACCTGCCTAGTAGTACCCATCCAGCACCTGTCTAGTAGTACCCATCCAGTACTGTCTAGTAGTACCCGTCCAGTACCTGTCTAGTAGGACCCGTTCAGTACCTGTCTAGTAGTATCTGTCCAGTACCTGTCTGGTAGTATCCATCAAGTACCTGTCTAGTAGTACCCTTCAAGTACCTGTCTAGTAGGACCCGTCCAGTACCTGTCTAGTAGTACCCGTTCAGTACCTGTCTAGTGGTTCCCGTCCAGTACCTGCCTAGTAGTACCCATCCAGTACCTGTCTAGTAGTACCCATCTAGTACTGTCTAGTAGTACCCGTTCAGTACCTGTCTAGTAGGACCCATCCAGTACCTGTCTAGTAGGACCCGTCCAGGACCTGTCTTGTAGTACCCATCCAGTACCTGCCTAGTAGTACCTATCGTAATCAAAATGTGCAAGCCGGGGATCAGTGATAAGGTTTCGGAGGCTTGTTACTGTATTTGGGTTCTTCTACACAGGCAGTGTGTTTTGGCGGCCCAGGCCTGGAGGGTCATGCCCGCAAAAGAATGATGAAGTAGAGTTGTTGTCAGAGTGTAGTCGACTGCCAGAGTGAGGCAGAGGAAGCGTGGTGTGGGCTGAGCTTGGTAGGTCTATAGGTGGCAGCACCAGCATGGCATGGAATATAAACCCAACTGGGCATACATCACTCGGCCACCTACCCATAGTCGTCCTCGACCATGATTGAACAAAATTCTCTCTCTCTCTCTGTGGCATGCAAAGAGTACGTAACCTTTATTCGGCGCATGCACACACCCTCATTGAAAGGCTATCTCCCCCAACCAGCGAACCAGGTACTAAGGGTTGATGATGGGGCCCCGTCGTTCAATCAGTACCCAGGTTCCAGCCAATGAGAAGATGGTTCTGGCAATCGCAGAGATGTTGTGGGTACTACTCACCTGTCTTCCCTAGTCATTCCCATTCTAGAGCTGGTTGAAGCACGGTCTGCTCTCTAGTGGCTTCTATTCTGCCTTGCTTACCGTGGAGTGCACTAATACCTATTGTTGTACATAGTGTATATAGTGTACATACCACTGTTCTAAACTGGTTAAGGATAATACAAGTCAAAAGATTTTTCTGCTGTGTTTATTTTGCTCCCTTTACACTCAGGATAACAGGTCTTTGGTACTCCTGGGTTGTAATACTCTCTATCTCAGGAACAGGGCACAGAAACAGAAACACAGATATACATGTGGACATGGACCAAAAAAAAACCTACCTATAGGAGGAAGAAAAATGGGGGTCCAAGGCAGTGAGCCTCGGCGGGCGTCACTGCACGCCTTCCTGCGTCTGGTCAGATACCGCAACACAGGAAACCACTGTGGTTGAGCTGTGACGTAACAGGGTACGGTCTCGTCTGGAACGGTGAAGCAGTCATCGTAGTAGTCGCTGCAGGGTTCACTCATCCTGGGGCACAACCTGCTGGTGCCCTCTAGTGAGGCGTCGTCAGTACTCAGCAACTGGGCAGGACTTCTCTGGCAAGCGACTCAGGAAGACATTTCTCGACTGGTACTGTCGCTGGGGCCGTCACTGCCGGCGAGAGTGGAGTGAGTCATAGCAGGAACGACTCAGGCGAAACATCAGCAGGAACGACTCAGGCGAAACATCTGGGAGTCGTTGCAGCATACACCGTAAATGGTGTGAGTGGGCTAGCAGTCAAAGTGATATCTTTGTGCAGGCTGCTCACTGAAGCCGTGACACGAGTCAGAGTCGCTTGCCGACAGGGCTGCTGCGACTTGACGATGTCATACCCGTCCAGTACCTGTCCAATACCTGCCTAGTAGTACCCGTCCAGTACCTGTCTAGTAGTACCCGTCCAGTACCTGTTTAGTAGTACTAGTGCAGTACTTGGGGAGGGGTAACTTAATGGAGCTGAGGACTGGCAAGTGAGAGGGGGTGAACTTACTGTAGCTGAGGACTGGCAGGCGAGAGGGACAGGAACTTACTGTCGCTGAGGACTGGCAGGGGAGACGGGAACTTACTGTCGCTGAAGACTGGCAGGGGAGAGGGAAAACTTACTGGAGCTGAGAACTGGCAGCGGTGAGGGAGGTAACTTACTGGAGCTGAGGCCTGGCAGGGATGGGAGGGCAAACTTATCAATTCTCACCAAACGCCAGCCTATCTATCGCTTGTATTGGAAAATAATGTCCATAGCAACGATGACAACGAAGAGTATTATACTTCATCTCTTGTCGAGTTCTGTTCTCCATATTGTCCAAGTGTCGTCGTTACTGACCGCAGTGTCTGTCGCTTCCATCATGCTTGCGTTCGCATGATGAGGCAGGCGTGTATATCTCGGCGTGAGGATTAAACTCAAAACAAACATTCCTAAGCGGTTTTACGTCTGTAAAAGTCGGAAATAGAAAGTAAAAACAACCGTCCCACGAGACAAGGCGAGTATGGTATGAGAGTAATGGACTACCTGGAACAACACACCGAACAATAAAACTCACATTACCGTGGCTGGAACAACACACTGAACAATAAAACTCACATTACCGTGGCTGGAACAACACACTGAACAATAAAAGACACAATAACGTGGCTGGAATAATTCACAACCAAACAACAAAGTGGAAATAACTCTCCAGATGAGACGTTTCGGTCGGTCCTGGACCATTCTTCTTGTTAGTGTTTCATGAGAGTCAGGCCTCGCCTCGCCTTGGTGGTGCGTCACTTGAGA
>NC_091300.1:6062958-6082958 GCF_038502225.1 Cherax quadricarinatus | reverse complement strand
GTCCCAATCTTTAAAAAAGGAGACAGACATGAAGCATTAAACTACAGACCAGTGTCACTGACATGTATAGTATGCAAAATCATGGAGAAGATTATCAGGAGAAGAGTGGTGGAACACCTAGAAAGGAATGATCTCATCAACAGCAGCCAGCATGGTTTCAGGGACGGGAAATCCTGTGTCACAAACCTACTGGAGTTCTATGACATGGTGACAGCAGTAAGACAAGAGAGAGAGGGGTGGGTGGATTGCATTTTCTTGGACTGCAAGAAGGCGTTTGACACAGTTCCACACAAGAGATTGGTGCAAAAACTGGAGGACCAAGCAGGGATAACAGGGAAGGCACTACAATGGATCAGGGAATACTTGTCAGGAAGACAGCAGCGAGTCATGGTACGTGGCGAGGTGTCAGAGTGGGCACCTGTGACCAGCGGGGTCCCGCAGGGGTCAGTCCTAGGACCAGTGCTGTTTCTGGTATTTGTGAACGACATGACGGAAGGAATAGACTCTGAGGTGTCCCTGTTTGCAGATGACGTGAAGTTGATGAGAAGAATACACTCGATCGAAGACCAGGCAGAACTACAAAGGGATCTGGACAGGCTGCAGAACTGGTCCAGCAATTGGCTCCTGGAGTTCAATCCCACCAAGTGCAAAGTCATGAAGATTGGGGAAGGGCAAAGAAGGCCGCAGACGGAGTACAGTCTAGGGGGTCAGAGACTACAAACCTCACTCAAGGAAAAAGATCTTGGGGTGAGTATAACACCAGGCACATCTCCTGAAGCGCACATCAACCAAATAACTGCTGCAGCATATGGGCGCCTAGCAAACCTCAGAACAGCATTCCGACATCTTAATAAGGAATCGTTCAGGACCCTGTACACCGTATACGTTAGGCCCATATTGGAGTATGCGGCACCAGTTTGGAACCCACACCTAGCCAAGCACGTAAAGAAACTAGAGAAAGTGCAAAGGTTTGCAACAAGACTAGTCCCAGAGCTAAGAGGTATGTCCTACGAGGAGAGGTTAAGGGAAATCAACCTGACGACACTGGAGGACAGGAGAGATAGGGGGGACATGATAACGACATACAAAATACTGAGAGGAATTGACAAGGTGGACAAAAACAGGATGTTCCAGAGATTGGACACAGTAACAAGGGGACACAGTTGGAAGCTAAAGACACAGATGAATCACAGGGATGTTAGGAAGTATTTCTTCAGCCACAGAGTAGTCAGTAAGTGGAATAGTTTGGGAAGCGATGTAGTGGAGGCAGGATCCATACATAGCTTTAAGCAGAGGTACGATAAAGCTCACGGCTCAGGGAGAGTGACCTAGTAGCGATCAGTGAAGAGGCGGGGCCAGGAGCTCGGACTCGACCCCCGCAACCTCAACTAGGTGAGTACAACTAGGTGAGTACACAACACACACACACAACACACACACACAACACACACACACAACACACACACACAACACACACACACACACACAACACACACACACACACACACACACACACACACACACACACACAACACACACAACACACACACACACACACACACACACACACACACACACACACACACACACACACACACACACACACACACACACACACACAACACACACACACAACACACACACACACACACACACACACACACACACACACACACAACACACACACACACACACAACACACACACACACACACACACACACACACACACACACACACACAACACACACACACACACACACACACACACACACACACACAACACACACAACACACACACACACACACACACACACACACACAACACACACAAAACACACACACACACACACACACACACACACACACACACACACACACACACACACACACACAGGATGAAGAGGTAACAAAAAAGGCTGAGTAATTCCTCCAAGTGTATCAGAGTCCATTAAGTATTTTAATGGGTGGAATTTAGCCGCAAGTCTTGTAACAGAGTGACTTGATGGTCCGTGGCTGTGTCCGTGGCTGTGTCTGGCTGTGTCCGTGGCTGTGTCTGGCTGTGTCCGTGACTGTATCCTTGGCCAAAGGAACGTAGTGTAAAATACGTACAAATATGTTTTAAATCTTGTGAAGGTTCTATCTCTGTTTCTGTCTGTCTGTCTGTCTTTCTGTCTGTCTCTGTCTCTGTCTCTGTCTATCTGTCTGTCTGTCTTTCTGTCTGTCTGTCTCTGTCTCTGTCTGTCTGTCTGTCTGTCTGTCTGTCTCTCTCTCTCTCTCTCTCTCTCTCTCTCTCTCTCTCTTCCTCTCTTTTTTTTTTTACACAGGGTTTGACAAGGTTAGGTTAAGGATCCCTAGCATTATTGGCAAGCTAAGAGCTGTTACCTACATCAGCTCATTTGAAAGCATTTTTATTGTTATGAGACATACAAGTAGGGAACAAGATGAAGTTGGAGCCATCTGTGGGCCAGCATTTTCATTTGATCAACTGACTTTATGTCGTTGACTTCATAATGCTGTACGAATGTGTTCTAGCCTCGAGTCATCCTGGGGATAAATGATCTCAGATAGGTGATGTTCTGGAGAAGGGTACAGCCAGAGTGAAGTTGCTGCTTTCTGCCCGTCTTGTGGTATAGAAGCTTGCTTCACGCTGTCCTCGAAGTGGATCCAAGTGTTGTACTTTGACAATATTGGCCTTGTACATAACAGTAAGGCCACCCACATCCCTCCTGTGTTGAAGGCTCTGCTGAAATGACAGATCTATCCAGGATTGGTCCAGGCGAGAGACGAGACATCTTGTTCTGTTCTCTACTCTGTCAAGCAGTCGCAGATGAGAAAAGGAAGCAGGCGAATCAAGAAAGTGAAGCATACTCAAGGTGTGAACGTACTTATGCCTCGTACAAAATCTTGCAACCCCTGCTGTCAAGTAGATGCGAGATACGGCAAAGTGCTGTAAGCTTCCTGGTTGCCTTGTTTGCAAGATTTACAACGTGGGTTTTCATGGTCAGTTTGGAGTCAAATTTCACTCCAAGGATATCAACTTCTTCTCCAGGTGCCAACACCCTCCCATTCATCCTTACTACTGCACCGGCATTACCATCATGGTGCCTAGAGATCATCATCATTTGTGTTTTCTCAGGTGCAAATATTACTTGCCATCTATTTCCCCAAGCTGATATAGCTCTTAGATGGTGATTGATGTAGCTTAGAGCAGCTGGCATTTCTTCTCTTGGATAAGTGAATGTCAGTGTACAGTCGTCTGCATATGCATGGGATTCTGGGATGAGATGAAGAAGGTCATTGAAGTAGACATTCCATAACAATGGTCCCAGCACGCTTCCTTGTGGAACACTTGCCCCAATAGGATGTCTTGCTGATTCTGTTCCATTGAGAACTACACATAGAGAAAATGAAAATATGGACTCGCTTCTGCTACAACACAACTGTCAATATATCATAATTGTTGGTGACCTCAACCAACACCTTATACAGAGGGACTTTGATGACCTTCTTGCAGTATTTGACATGAGAAACTTTGTTGATTTCCCTACTCATATCTCTGGCTCCTCCCTTGACCCAGTAGTGAGTGATCTGGCAGAAGGCATAGTCACTTGTCAACCCCTCGGCTACGTTGGATCGTCTGACCACAAGGCTATTTTTACGACACTTAAGATCCCAACAGAACGAGGTGAGGAGTCCACACGCACAACCTGGTTATGGGAAAGAGATAATTGGCCAGCCCTTTGCTCTGAGCTCGCCACCACCGATTGGAATGCTCTTCTCCAAGGGGATGTTGACAACCAAGTGAAAGCCTTCACTGAACACATCCATAATCTACAACAAGAACACATTCCTCACCGGCAATATGTAACTAAGCCTACAGATCAGCCTTGGTTTGGCTTTCGTTGTAGAGAGGCTGCTACTGCTAAGTACAAAGCATGGCGAAGGTATAAGAGACATCCTACCATCTATAACAGGGACTTGCACAGGCAAGCCTGTAGGCATATGGGTGACGTTCAAAAGTGGGCCATTGCTAAATGGGAGGTGGACGCAAAAAGAAAGCTAGCATCAGGCAGGGTAGACTCCAAAACCTGGTGGTCCCTGGTCGAGGACAGACAAGGTTATCTGCCTGATGAACTCATTCCACCTCTAAATCGACAGGATGGGACCACCTCTACTAGAAGTCAAGAGAAAGCGGACCTATTTGCTGAACACTTTGCTACCAAAATGCAAGTTCCTGATCCAGCAAGGGACCCTCCTTGGCTAGCTGCAAGAACTGTGTCAAAACTGTCAGTGGTGACAATAAGGCAGGAGGAGGTGCATTTCCTTCTTAAATCGCTTGACCAAGAGAAGGCTGTGGGCCCAGACAAGTTGAGCCCAAGATTACTGAGAAGATGTGCAGACCAGCTAGCAGCACCTCTAACTCGCATCTTTCAGCACTGCCTAATACAGTATAAATGGCCCTCTCTGTGGAAAGAGGCAAATGTAGTCCCAGTTCACAAAAAGAAGAGCAGAGCAGAAATCAGCACCTACAGACCAGTGTCACTCCTGTCAATCACTGGTAAGATCCTTGAGACAATAATCTCAAGATAAATGACAGAGTTTTTTGACTACCACTCACTACTTTGTGATCGTCAATATGGCTTCAGGAAAAGTTACTCTGCTGCTGATCTGTTGTTAAACCTCTCCACTAAGTGGCACCAGTCACTGGATGAATCCAAAGTCAGCTGTGTGGTAGCACTGGACATTGCTGGTGCTTTCGACCGGGTGTGGCACCAGGGCCTCTTAGCAAAACTTCAAGCACTGGGAATTGCAGGCTCTACGCTATGTCTCCTCAGTGATTACCTTCATGGTAGATCTCTAAGTGTAGTTCTCAATGGAACGGAATGAGCAAGACATCCTATTGGGGCAAGTGTTCCACAAGGAAGTGTGCTGGGACCATTGTTATGGAATGTCTACTTCAACGGCCTTCTTCATCTCATCCCAGAATCACATGCATATGCAGATGACTGTACACTGACATTCACTTATCCAAGAGAAGAAATGCCAGCTGCTCTAAGCTACATCAATCACCAGCTAAGAGCTATATCAGCTTGGGGAAATAGATGGCAAGTAACATTTGCGCCTGAGAAAACGCAAATGATGATCGTCTCTAGGCACCATGATGGTAATGCTGGTGCAGTAGTAAGGATGAATGGGAGGGTGTTGGCACCTGGAGAAGAAGTTGATATCCTTGGGGTGAAATTTGACTCCAAACTATCCATGAAAAACCATGTTATAAATCTAGCAAACAAGGCAGCCAGGAAGCTTACAGCACTTCGCCGTATCTCGCATCTACTTGACAGTAGGGGTTGCAAGATTCTGTACGAGGCACAAGAACGCTCACACCTTGAGTATGCTCCACTTTCTTGGTTTGCCTTCCCCCCTTTTCATCTGCGACTGCTTGACAGAGTGGAGAACAGAGCAAGACGTCTCATCTCTCGCCTGGACCCATCATGGATAGAATCTTGCAACCCCTACTGTCAAACATGTGAGATACGTGGAAGTACTGTAAGCTTCCTGGCCGCCTTGTTTGCAAGATTTACAATGTGGTTCTTCATGGTCAGTTTGGAGTCAAATTTCACTCCAAGGATATCAACTTCTTCCCCAGATACCAACACTCTCCCATTCATACTTTACTGCTCCGGCATTGCCATCATGGTGCCTAGAGACCATCATTTGTGTTTTCTCAGGCGCAAATATTACTTGCCATCGGTTTTCCCAAGCTGATATAGCTCTTAGCTGGCGATTGATGTAGCTTAGAGCAGCTGGCATTTCTTCTCTTGGGTATGTAAATGTCAGAGTCCAGTCATCTGCATACCCATGGGACTCTGGGATGAGATGAAGAAGGTCATTGAAGTAAACATTCTATAACAATGGTCCCAGCACACTTCCTTGTGGAACACTTGCCCCAGTAGGATGTCTTCTGATTCTGTTCCATTGAAAACTACCCTTAGAGATCTACCATGAAGTTAATCACTGAGGAGACGTAGGGTAGACCCTGCAATTCCCAGTGCTTGCAGTTTTGCCAAGAGGCCCTGGTGCCATACTCGGTCGGAAGCACCAGCAATGTTCAGTGCTACCACACACTGACTTTGGATTCATTCAGTGACTGGTGCCATTTTGTGGAGAGGTTTAACAACAGATCAGCAGCAGAGTAACCTTTCCTGAAGCCATATTGACGGTCTCAAAATAGTGAGTGATAGTCAAAAAACTGTCATATGTCTTGAGATTATTGACAGGAGTGACACTGGTCTGTAGTTGCTGATTTCTGCTCTGCTCTTATTTTTGTGAACAGGGACTACATTTGTTTCTTTCCACATAGAGGGCCATTTACACTGTACTAGTCAGTGCTGAAAGATGCGAGTTAGAGATACTACTAGCTGGTCTGCACATCTCAGCAATCTTGGGTTCAGCTTGTCTGGGCCCACAGCCTTTTCTTGGTCAAGCGATTTAAGTAGGAAATGCACCTCCTCCTGCCTTATTGTCACCACTGACAGTTTTGACACAGTTCTTGCAGCTAGCCAAGGAGGGTCCCTTGCTGGATCAGGAACTTGCATTTTGGTAGCAAAGTGTTCAGCAAATAGGTCCGCTTTCTCTTGACTACTAGTAGAGGTGGTCCCATCCTGTCGATTTAGAGGTGGAATGAGTTCATCAGGCAGATAACCTTGTCTGTCCTTGAGCAGGGACCACCAGGTTTTGGAGCCTACTCTCTCTCTCTCTCTCTCTCTCTCTCTCTCTCTCTCTCTCTCTCTCTCTCTCTCTCTCTCTCTCTCTCTCTCTCTCTCTCTCTCTTTCTCTTTCTGTTTATCTATCTATCTGTCTCTCAGATAGATAAACAGCATAAATAAAGGTAACAGGGTTTAGCATAAATGAAGGTAACATGGTTTTTCACTTAGTTGTGGAGCTCTGTAATAGTCTCCCCTCTGAAGTTGTTAGTTGTAGAGCTCTGATATAGTCTCCCCTCTGAAGTTGTTAGTTGTAGAGCTCTGATATAGTCTCCCCTCTGAAGTTGTTAGTTGTAGAGCTCTGATATAGTCTCCCCTCTGAAGTTGTTAGTTGTAGAGCTCTGGAGTAGTCTCCCCTCTGAAGTTGTTAGTTGTAGAGCTCTGGAATAGTCTCCCCTCTGAAGTTGTTAGTTGTAGAGCTCTGGAGTAGTCTCCCCTCTGAAGTTGTTAGTTGTAGAGCTCTGGAATAGTCTCCCCTCTGAAGTTGTTAGTTGTAGAGCTCTGGAATAGTCTCCCCTCTGAAGATGTTAGTTGTAGAGCCATGGAATAGTCTCCCCTCTGAAGTTGTTAGTTGTAGAGCTCTGGAATAGTCTCCCCTCTGAAGTTGTTAGTTGTAGAGCAATGGAATAGTCTCCCCTCTGAAGTTGTTAGTTGTAGAGCTGTGGAATAGTCTCCCCTCTGAAGTTGTTAGTTGTAGAGCTGTGGAATAGTCTCCCCTCTGAAGTTGTTAGTTGTAGAGCTGTGGAATAGTCTCCCCTCTGAAGTTGTTAGTTGTAGAGCTGTGGAATAGTCTCCCCTCTGAAGTTGTTAGTTGTAGAGCTCTGGAATAGTCTCCCCTCTGAAGTTGTTTGTTGTAGAGCTCTGGAATAGTCTCCCCTCTGAAGTTAAGATTAAGATAAGATTTCGTTCGGATTTTTAACCCCGGAGGGTTAGCCACCCAGGATAACCCAAGAAAGTCAGTGCGTCATCGAGGACTGTCTAACTTATTTCCATTGGGGTCCTTAATCTTGTCCCCCAGGATGCGACCCACACCAGTCGACTAACACTCAGGTACCTATTTGCTGCTAGGTGAACAGGACAATAGGTGTAAGGAAACGTGTCGGAATTTCCACCCGCCGGGAATCGAACCCGGGCCCTCCGTGTGTGAAGCGGGGGCTTTAGCCACCAGACCACCGGGCCATGGAATAGTCTCCCCTCTGACGTTGTTAGTTGTAGAGCTGTGGAATAGTCTCCCCTCTGAAGTTGTTAGTTGTAGAGCTCTGGAATAGTCTCCCCTCTGAAGTTGTTAGTTGTAGAGCTCTGGAATAGTCTCCCCTCTGAAGTTGTTAGTTGTAGAGCCATGGAATAGTCTCCCCTCTGAAGTTGTTAGTTGTAGAGCCATGGAATAGTCTCCCCTCTGACGTTGTTAGCACTAAACGAATTCAGTGCTTCAAGAGCCGACTGGATTCACACTTTGCAAATACAAAAGTTAACTAGCACTTGTGAGAGTGCACTCCAGGCACCAGCACTAGCACCTTGCTAGAATGTTTGCTACTACACAAGGTGTCCTATTGGACATAGGTCCAATAAGACAGTATCTGCTAGTATAACTAGTGGTAGACACAGTGCCGTGTAAGTACGCTTGCAGTACTGGCACTAGTCTGTTCAGATAAGAAGATAAGATAAGATTTCGTTCGGATTTTTAACCCCGGAGGGTTAGCCACCCAGGATAACCCAAGAAAGTCAGTGCGTCATCGAGGACTGTCTAACTTATTTCCATTGGGGTCCTTAATCTTGTCCCCCAGGATGCGACCCACACCAGTCGACTAACACCCAGGTACCTATTTGCTGCTAGGTGAACAGGACAACAGGTGTAAGGAAACGTGTCGAAATGTTTCCACCCGCCGGGAATCGAACCCGGGCCCTCCGTGTGTGAAGCGGGAGCTTTAGCCACCAGGCCACCGGGCCATTAGTTCTATTTCAGTACTATAACTAGTACAGTTAGTTGTGGTTTATCTTTCAATCTTTTTATCTAAAAGTTCATATCAGAGGTTCTTACACTCTGGTCCTTATTTACCTCTTTTCTTGCGAAGGGTGACTGGAATGTTGGGCTGGGGTGGGGGGAGAGTCTTCTGCTTCACTACCCATGCAGCAACCATCTAGATAGCAACAGTTAGTTCTCCATCGACTTACTAGCTGAAAATTCTCCCTCTCTTTTGTTCTGTCAGACCCGTTATATTGTGAGTCAGCGCTTCTCTATTGCCCTCTCTCTCTCCCTCCCTCCCTCACTCTCTTCCTCCTTCCCTCCCTCCTTCCTTCCTTCCTTCCCTCCCACCATCTCTCCCTGCTTACAACTTCTCCTTTCCTCCCACCTCTCCCTTCATATCTCTCACCATCTCCCTTCTTCCCACTAAATTAATAATAATAATCTTTATTTCTAGAAGTACACGATACAACTTATATAGCCCATAGCTGACATCAGTTATGAAGAGCATTTCTGGCAAATTAGATTAATTTTGTCCCCAGGATGCAACCCACACCAGTCGGCTAGGTGAACAGGGACAGCAGGTGTCTTAAGGAAACACGCCCAAATGTTTCCACACGTACCGGGGATCGAACCATGGAACAGGCACTGGTCTGCTTGATGTCATCTCATTCTAGCTAGAGTCGTCCCCTTGAACGAATCTACCTGGACTTCCTACTCATTTCCGCAACATTGCAAGCTCCCGAAGATGTGTTGATTGCAGCACGAAAGGCCTAGCGTTATCATTAAACTCCCCCTCCCCATCCGTAGTTGTTTGGCATCTTGTATCTTTAGTTTACCATTATCACATAACCCACATTGTTTTCTTTTGTGTCATCTGATTGCGCCGCGGTCTTTTCTTCCTCCAAGAACCAAGAATTATAAGACAGTTTCAAACACAAGGGAAAATAAAGGTAACAAGGCTGGCTACTATCACCAACAAGATGTCTTTATAAAAGCAGTAATATTCTTTTCTTTTGTGGGTGAATTTCCATAGAAATTCTTGAGTAAGCTTCGTTATATTCCTAGTGATAGACTGTTAGCTTCACCAGTGCTGGAGTGTGTGTAGATGTTGTGACATACACACCTCTCGTGTACATATTGATACAAATTTCAGTGTATATTTACTAATACACAGCTATATGATATATAAATGTGCGTGTGTGTGTGTGTGTGTGTGTGTGTTAGTCAGGTCACATGTTAGGTCTAATTTAAGAGCGACATGCCAGATAAAGGAGAATCAAATCAACATAACTTAAAATCTTCACAAATTTTATGAGTTGCAAATTAATCTAATTTATATAATCCTGGATTTATATTCAAATTGTAATCAGCACTAATTTTTTTTATATAGCTTGATCATATTATATTTCGTTTAACCACTGATTTGCTTATTACAACTTTTCCCGCCTTTTGAAAATCAGTGTGTTGGTGAAACGGGTAAATAAAGACAACATTAGATTCTTACCTCATTCTAATGCTTTATTTATATCGATGTAAATCTTCAAGACTTCTAGTTTCCCTAAATAAAACGATTGCATTTTGTATAAGGAATCTTATAGACAACCATTAGCATTTTTTGGGGGTTAAGGGGATAATTCTTCGTCATATAGTTTTATATTATATCAAAATTGTTAAATACCCCTTGAATTTTGGAGTTTTTAGGTAGAGAAGGTATATCAAGAAAGTTTTTATGATATGGCAGAATCAGCATATTCTTAGTTGAATATGGTTCTTAGTCCTTTTTCTTTTAGGGTTTTCAGATGGATTTTTAGCAATAAAATTTTCTAAATATTTTTAGAATATGATTTATTTAACAAATTTGTAATATATACTCGTGTATGAACTTCTGGCTGCAAGTGTGCAGGTAAACAGGCGGGTATATACAGAGAAAGATAGCAGTCAGCAGGACTCGATCCCACTGCAGGGCAGGAAGAGATTGCAATAGCTTGATTCCATGGTATCCATGGTATTCATGGTATTCATGGTATTCATGTTATTCATCATAACAAGACGTGGGTCTTCAGACTCGCGTCTTGTTATGAATTAGTCATTTTCTGAATTTAATTTTCTTACTACTGTTACATTATTAAGCATTTATTTTTTTTTTCAGTAAATTTTCTTCGGGTAATTGATCTGGCGGTTAAGACCTGGGCTGGAAAAACAACGTTAAAATACCAAGGTGAAAAATCACAGTACTTGGAAATGGTACATGAAATACTTAGTACCTCTGAGGAATTGTACATTAAAGTCACTGTTTGTGACCTTAATGATCAAGATCCCAGGACCGAAGCGTTTTCTAATAAATATGACCTACTGTTTGCTTACGTGTCTTTCTAAACCACATTAAAGGCAGTCTATAATGAGCGTAGTACATAATAAAAATGAAAAATAAAAATTGTTTTCAGGAAGGTGTTGTCGTGGTGGTCTCCCCGATGTGTCTTTACATGGTGGTCGTATGAAAGGCGTTAATATCGTTCCGTCTTTGTCGTCCTTAACGCCTTAAGATCCCACACGGTCTGATCCTATATCCCTTAGTCGCCTCATTTACATTTCCTGGACACGGGTAACATGCTTTCACCGCTAGAGTGGCTCACACAAAGGCTCACCTCTATATATGTAAGATGCAGCGGCCTATCACAATGGCACACTTCATCATCTGGAGTTTCTAAATGGGTCTACAAGTGTCGAGGAAGAGTGGGTTAATCTGTGATGTGCGCGGGACTCGTGTTATCTGTTGGTAAGCTCTTCCTCCCATCATTATTTACATCCCATTCCCGACAATTTGCGCGGGTGGGAGGAGGGATATTGAAGCACCCTCCAGCGTGCTCACGAACTTGGCCCAAAGAGAGGGAGAGGCGAGAGCCTTTCTCGCCAAAATGAGTGTGCGCCACCGATTGTTTCGCGTCAAAATGAACAAAGGAACGTGCGCGATGGTCGTTCCCCAGGCACTCGCTGTCACTCCCAGTGTTGCCAATGACCACAGATTTATTTACTCAATATTTAGACATCGTAGGATATATTTTGGTAAACAGAATTACTATGCTTACTTTTTACACCTCATATGTATATATATATATGCCGAGTAGCATCCTCCTCCAAAAGACAGTAATTATGTCCATGTTAAAATACCGAGAAGTAACGGATCAAGAATGCGTGACCGGAGCCCTCGAGACCAGACCATTGACAACCCTTGCTGTCAGTCGCCTCTGCTTTTTGACACCCGCGAGGCCGATAACGATACTGGGGAGGTCCTTGTGGTCTCCTGAAGAGCACTCACCGGCGGCTTCTCCATCAGGGTTCAGGCACGTCGCTCACAACTGATTTTGGCCGAGGGTTTGCAGACGAGGACAACTTGCGTGTTGTTTTAAGGTCGGCGGAAGACTTGCGGTGGCATGTGACTTTCACTCTTGGATCTCCGTGTGGCTTGAGCGCTTTTGAGTCCCAGGAACTGATTTGCGGGACGTTTTCTAGAAGAAGGAGTTTTCCAACTCGTAACGGAAGATCGAGATTCCTGGTCTTGGGCAAAGGTAGTTAGACTCTAAAGCCGTGGCCCGTGAGGGTCTTTCTTCCGGATGGTGATTTAGGGGCCGTGCCGGGCAGCTAGCTGATGGACTTGAGAATGAATGCAAATGTTTTCCTCTTTAACATCGTCCGATTGTTTTTGTTTCTTGATGCAGGAATACGGACCTCTTGCTCCATTTACGCCTTTCTTACTTCATTTATTTATTTATTTTCATGTGAGGCGTTCGCACACTGCGCTTTTAAATTCTTTATTCACGTGATTCTCTTTTGGATTGCTGGATTTATATCTTACATATCACTTAAACATTAAATTGTCAATATTTACTGTTTAAGCTACAGTCAATAGCACAAATTTTTGGGAGATGTATGAAGTTATTTTAATGAACCAACGCAAACGCCAGAAAGATTATTGTAGTCATAAGAAGGTGCTAAACACTAATGGGTCATACAGCTCCAGAGATATGGAATACGTTATACAGCGCCAGACATACGTAAAATAGTTTCAGAGATACATTTCTAACTGATGAATAACAAAATAAAACCATACATTTAATGGTAGCTCGTAAGAGTATCATCATCACGTATTTCTGGGTCATGGTGGTTGGCGAACAAGTCTTAAATCATGTCTTGTTTATTTAACCCAATCGCCTCTTTCGTGTTGCTTACAATTAAGCGTGCTGCACCTGAGTAGGCCTAGGAAACCCCTCTGTCGCGTTTATTACGATTTGCTGCAGTGGTCCTGTATGAGGCTTATTATGATTTATGTCGTCATGCCTCTCAACAATAATTCCCATGTTGTGTACGAATGGTATATAATACCGACAAGTTGAGATTAAGACACATAGTCGTGGTGCTCTTCGCACCTACTCCTAGGTTGAGGGACTGATTACCTCATCTTCTGTACATAGTTCTACTGTCTTCAAGTTATGTTCTAGAATTTGTATTGATAAAGCCACTGGATGGCGAAACGTCTACAATAAAGATACCCAGATGTTGCACATGTGTCTTAATCTCAATAATTCCCATCACAGGTTCATCTTCTTTCATTTCTTCCGTCTGAGTGTCAGAGTCACCAGCATCTTATTTCCTCAGTCACAGATACACTTGCAAAGTGAAATTTCAAAATGGACAGCTATATGAAGCATGTAAGAGAGAGCTTTACATTGCGGTCTCAGAGGTCCCTCTTCAGCTGATGAAGCCGAAATATACACATTTCTCTTACACATGTTTCATATTTCCCTCCAAGTGGCTTCTCATTTTGCGCCCATCAGTGTTGACGACACTTTAATCCAAGGACAGATGCACATCTTATCACTTTTGGTTTGTAAATATATTCAGTGTAGGCGCTTGTAACAACAGTGATGGGAGCTCGTACGAAGGTCGTGGCAACAGTGATTTCCAGTGTAAACAAAGAGTGACGTCATAATTCTAAAGGATATTATACGTTGATCTTTTGTCTTGTGTTTGTTTCACTTGCGGCTTAAGACGATGTGATCCTTTTATTCACAAGATGTCAGCGGGAAAAATGTGCAGATAATATGGTCCATATGTTGTCCTGCGCATGTCATGATGACGTAAAAGCCGCACTGTGATGTATATTGAGATGAGATGTAGTATATTATCTCGTTTTGTACAGATATCTGTAATGAAGATATTGTATTACACAATATTTTTGTACAAAATATTTCCTAAGACTCTGACTAAGCCTTTGAAACTTTTAGAGCTGATGCTTGAAGTTCACTCCCGAGAGTTCTGTCATTTATGCAATGTGGTGAGGGTTCTGTCACTTATAGAAGGTGATAAACAAATCCTACAAGGAGAGCGCATATATCCCTCCCAGCGTTACACTCTTCCATCTATATATCTTCCACTAGAACTAGGGAGAGTCTTGGTGATTTCAACATCACATTACTTATCCATCTACTAAGAGTATATCATATTACCAGATCTAAGCATACGTAACTTTCAGTATATTTTGGATAATCTCGAAATCTATGTTCTCCGGATAGTAATAGGTGAAACTGCCAGTACTGAGAAAGAAGTAGTTTGCACAGGGAGAAAGTAATGACAAGGCAATTTTGAATTGCAAGATTTAGATAAAGCACTAAATAGATAGCAGCAGTAGAATGCTGAGAAACTCAGGTCTCAGCCCAGCAGTAGAATGCTGAGAAACTCAGGTCTCAGCCCAGCAGTAGAATGCTGAGAAACTCAGGTCTCAGCCCAGCAGTAGAATGCTGAGAATCTCAGGTCTTAGCCCAGCAGTAGAATGCTGAGAAACTCAGGTCTCAGCCCAGCAGTAGAATGCTGAGAATCTCAGGTCTTAGCCCAGCAGTAGAATGCTGAGAAACTCAGGTCTCAGCCCAGCAGTAGAATGCTGAGAAACTCAGGTCTCAGCCCAGCAGTAGAATGCTGAGAAACTCAGGTCTCAGCCCAGCAGTAGAATGCTGAGAATCTCAGGTCTTAGCCCAGCAGTAGAATGCTGAGAATCTCAGGTCTCAGCCCAGCAGTAGAATGCTGAGAATCTCAGGTCTCAGCCCAGCAGTAGAATGCTGAGAACCTCAGGTCTTAGCCCAGCAGTAGAATGCTGAGAATCTCAGGTCTCAGCCCAGCAGTAGAATGCTGAGAATCTCAGGTCTTAGCCCAGCAGTAGAATGCTGAGAATCTCAGGTCTCAGCCCAGCAGTAGAATGCTGAGAATCTCAGGTCTCAGCCCAGCAGTAGAATGCTGAGAATCTCAGGTCTTAGCCCAGCAGTAGAATGCTGAGAATCTCAGGTCTTAGCCCAGCAGTAGAATGCTGAGAATCTCAGGTCTCAGCCCAGCAGTAGAATGCTGAGAATCTCAGGTCTCAGCCCAGCAGTAGAATGCTGAGAATCTCAGGTCTTAGCCCAGCAGTAGAATGCTGAGAATCTCAGGTCTCAGCCCAGCAGTAGAATGCTGAGAATCTCAGGTCTCAGCCCAGCAGTAGAATGCTGAGAATCTCAGGTCTCAGCCCAGCAGTAGAATGCTGAGAAACTCAGGTCTCAGCCAAGCAGTAGAATGCTGAGAATCTCAGGTCTTAGCCCAGCAGTAGAATGCTGAGAATCTCAGGTCTCAGCCCAGCAGTAGAATGCTGAGAATCTCAGGTCTCAGCCCAGCAGTAGAATGCTGAGAAACTCAGGTCTCAGCCAAGCAGTAGAATGCTGAGAATCTCAGGTCTTAGCCAGCAGTAGAATGCTGAGAATCTCAGGTCTCAGCCCAGCAGTAGAATGCTGAGAATCTCAGGTCTCAGCCCAGCAGTAGAATGCTGAGAAACTCAGGTCTCAGCCAAGCAGTAGAATGCTGAGAATCTCAGGTCTTAGCCCAGCAGTAGAATGCTGAGAATCTCAGGTCTCAGCCCAGCAGTAGAATGCTGAGAATCTCAGGTCTCAGCCCAGCAGTAGAATGCTGAGAATCTCAGCCCAGACGTGGAGATAACGAGACACACAGCTGTCTTGAGAAGCTAATCATCACAAAGATACACAAATCAGTGGAAATCAGTGGCTAAAACTGGAAAAAAAAAATTCAACATTCAGTGGGTAAAACTGAAATAAGAGTTCCAGCACTCGGTGGGTAGAACTGAAGGAAAAGTTCCAGCACTCGGTGGGTAGAACTGAAGCAAAAGTTCCAGCACTCGGTGGGTAGAACTGAAGCAAAAGTTCCAGCACTCGGTGGGGAGAACTGAAGCAAAAGTTCCAGCACTCGGTGGGGAGAACTGAAGCAAAAGTTCCAGCACTCGGTGGGTAGAACTGAAGCAAAAGTTCCAGCACTCGGTGGGGAGAACTGAAGCAAAAGTTCCAGCACTCGGTGGGTAGAACTGAAGCAAAAGTTCCAGCACTCGGTGGGGAGAACTGAAGCAAAAGTTCCAGCACTCGGTGGGGAGAACTGAAGCAAAAGTTCCAGCACTCGGTGGGTAGAACTGAAGCAAAAGTTCCAGCACTCGGTGGGGAGAACTGAAGCAAAAGTTCCAGCACTCGGTGGGGAGAACTGAAGCAAAAGTTCCAGCACTCGGTGGGTAGAACTGAAGCAAAAGTTCCAGCACTCGGTGGGGAGAACTGAAGCAAAAGTTCCAGCACTCGGTGGGTAGAACTGAAGCAAAAGTTCCAGCACTCGGTGGGTAGAACTGAAGCAAAAGTTCCAGCACTCGGTGGGGAGAACTGAAGCAAAAGTTCCAGCACTCGGTGGGGAGAACTGAAGCAAAAGTTCCAGCACTCGGTGGGTAGAACTGAAGCAAAAGTTCCAGCACTCGGTGGGGAGAACTGAAGCAAAAGTTCCAGCACTCGGTGGGGAGAACTGAAGCAAAAGTTCCAGCACTCGGTGGGTAGAACTGAAGCAAAAGTTCCAGCACTCGGTGGGGAGAACTGAAGCAAAAGTTCCAGCACTCGGTGGGTAGAACTGAAGCAAAAGTTCCAGCACTCGGTGGGTAGAACTGAAGCAAAAGTTCCAGCACTCGGTGGGGAGAACTGAAGCAAAAGTTCCAGCACTCGGTGGGTAGAACTGAAGCAAAAGTTCCAGCACTCGGTGGGGAGAACTGAAGCAAAAGTTCCAGCACTCGGTGGGTAGAACTGAAGCAAAAGTTCCAGCACTCGGTGGGTGAAGCAAAAGTTCCAGCACTCGGTGGGTAAACTGCAAAAGTTCCAGCACTCGGTGGGTAGAACTGAAGCAAAAGTTCCAGCACTCGGTGGGGAGAACTGAAGCAAAAGTTCCAGCACTCGGTGGGGAGAACTGAAGCAAAAGTTCCAGCACTCGGTGGGGAGAACTGAAGCAAAAGTTCCAGCACTCGGTGGGGAGAACTGAAGCAAAAGTTCCAGCACTCGGTGGGGAGAACTGAAGCAAAAGTTCCAGCACTCGGTGGGGAGAACTGAAGCAAAAGTTCCAGCACTCGGTGGGGAGAACTGAAGCAAAAGTTCCAGCACTCGGTGGGGAGAACTGAAGCAAAAGTTCCAGCACTCGGTGGGTAGAACTGAAGCAAAAGTTCCAGCACTCGGTGGGGAGAACTGAAGCAAAAGTTCCAGCACTCGGTGGGTAGAACTGAAGCAAAAGTTCCAGCACTCGGTGGGGAGAACTGAAGCAAAAGTTCCAGCACTCGGTGGGGAGAACTGAAGCAAAAGTTCCAGCACTCGGTGGGTAGAACTGAGCAAAAGTTCCAGCACTCGGTGGGTAGAACTGAAGCAAAAGTTCCAGCACTCGGTGGGTAGAACTGAAGCAAAAGTTCCAGCACTCGGTGGGTAGAACTGAAGCAAAAGTTCCAGCACTCGGTGGGTAGAACTGAAGCAAAAGTTCCAGCACTCGGTGGGGAGAACTGAAGCAAAAGTTCCAGCACTCGGTGGGTAGAACTGAAGCAAAAGTTCCAGCACTCGGTGGGGAGAACTGAAGCAAAAGTTCCAGCACTCGGTGGGGAGAACTGAAGCAAAAGTTCCAGCACTCGGTGGGTAGAACTGAAGCAAAAGTTCCAGCACTCGGTGGGGAGAACTGAAGCAAAAGTTCCAGCACTCGGTGGGTAGAACTGAAGCAAAAGTTCCAGCACTCGGTGGGTAGAACTGAAGCAAAAGTTCCAGCACTCGGTGGGGAGAACTGAAGCAAAAGTTCCAGCACTCGGTGGGTAGAACTGAAGCAAAAGTTCCAGCACTCGGTGGGGAGAACTGAAGCAAAAGTTCCAGCACTCGGTGGGTAGAACTGAAGCAAAAGTTCCAGCACTCGGTGGGGAGAACTGAAGCAAAAGTTCCAGCACTCGGTGGGGAGAACTGAAGCAAAAGTTCCAGCACTCGGTGGGTAGAACTGAAGCAAAAGTTCCAGCACTCGGTGGGGAGAACTGAAGCAAAAGTTCCAGCACTCGGTGGGTAGAACTGAAGCAAAAGTTCCAGCACTCGGTGGGTAGAACTGAAGCAAAAGTTCCAGCACTCGGTGGGGAGAACTGAAGCAAAAGTTCCAGCACTCGGTGGGTAGAACTGAAGCAAAAGTTCCAGCACTCGGTGGGGAGAACTGAAGCAAAAGTTCCAGCACTCGGTGGGTAGAACTGAAGCAAAAGTTCCAGCACTCGGTGGGGAGAACTGAAGCAAAAGTTCCAGCACTCGGTGGGTAGAACTGAAGCAAAAGTTCCAGCACTCGGTGGGGAGAACTGAAGCAAAAGTTCCAGCACTCGGTGGGGAGAACTGAAGCAAAAGTTCCAGCACTCGGTGGGTAGAACTGAAGCAAAAGTTCCAGCACTCGGTGGGGAGAACTGAAGCAAAAGTTCCAGCACTCGGTGGGTAGAACTGAAGCAAAAGTTCCAGCACTCGGTGGGGAGAACTGAAGCAAAAGTTCCAGCACTCGGTGGGTAGAACTGAAGCAAAAGTTCCAGCACTCGGTGGGGAGAACTGAAGCAAAAGTTCCAGCACTCGGTGGGGAGAACTGAAGCAAAAGTTCCAGCACTCGGTGGGTAGAACTGAAGCAAAAGTTCCAGCACTCGGTGGGGAGAACTGAAGCAAAAGTTCCAGCACTCGGTGGGTAGAACTGAAGCAAAAGTTCCAGCACTCGGTGGGGAGAACTGAAGCAAAAGTTCCAGCACTCGGTGGGGAGAACTGAAGCAAAAGTTCCAGCACTCGGTGGGGAGAACTGAAGCAAAAGTTCCAGCACTCGGTGGGTAGAACTGAAGCAAAAGTTCCAGCACTCGGTGGGTAGAACTGAAGCAAAAGTTCCAGCACTCGGTGGGGAGAACTGAAGCAAAAGTTCCAGCACTCGGTGGGTAGAACTGAAGCAAAAGTTCCAGCACTCGGTGGGGAGAACTGAAGCAAAAGTTCCAGCACTCGGTGGGGAGAACTGAAGCAAAAGTTCCAGCACTCGGTGGGGAGAACTGAAGCAAAAGTTCCAGCACTCGGTGGGGAGAACTGAAGCAAAAGTTCCAGCACTCGGTGGGTAGAACTGAAGCAAAAGTTCCAGCACTCGGTGGGGAGAACTGAAGCAAAAGTTCCAGCACTCGGTGGGGAGAACTGAAGCAAAAGTTCCAGCACTCGGTGGGTAGAACTGAAGCAAAAGTTCCAGCACTCGGTGGGGAGAACTGAAGCAAAAGTTCCAGCACTCGGTGGGTAGAACTGAAGCAAAAGTTCCAGCACTCGGTGGGGAGAACTGAAGCAAAAGTTCCAGCACTCGGTGGGGAGAACTGAAGCAAAAGTTCCAGCACTCGGTGGGTAGAACTGAAGCAAAAGTTCCAGCACTCGGTGGGGAGAACTGAAGCAAAAGTTCCAGCACTCGGTGGGGAGAACTGAAGCAAAAGTTCCAGCACTCGGTGGGTAGAACTGAAGCAAAAGTTCCAGCACTCGGTGGGGAGAACTGAAGCAAAAGTTCCAGCACTCGGTGGGGAGAACTGAAGCAAAAGTTCCAGCACTCGGTGGGGAGAACTGAAGCAAAAGTTCCAGCACTCGGTGGGGAGAACTGAAGCAAAAGTTCCAGCACTCGGTGGGGAGAACTGAAGCAAAAGTTCCAGCACTCGGTGGGTAGAACTGAAGCAAAAGTTCCAGCACTCGGTGGGGAGAACTGAAGCAAAAGTTCCAGCACTCGGTGGGTAGAACTGAAGCAAAAGTTCCAGCACTCGGTGGGGAGAACTGAAGCAAAAGTTCCAGCACTCGGTGGGGAGAACTGAAGCAAAAGTTCCAGCACTCGGTGGGGAGAACTGAAGCAAAAGTTCCAGCACTCGGTGGGGAGAACTGAAGCAAAA
>NC_091300.1:6027958-6050458 GCF_038502225.1 Cherax quadricarinatus | reverse complement strand
GGTAAACACTGAAAAAAGTGTAATCGTTGGTCGATGGTTTGCGTCACCAGAACGTTATCCTTTGACGGGGATTCCTGTAAGCGAGGTCCCGCTCAAGACTTTATCCCAACCATCCGAGTGTGTTTTCTTTACACGTAGAAATAGCACGGTGAATTCGCTACCAAAACCTCTCCAAACGCCCCGAGTCCACTAATAGAATTCATACCTCCAGCGCAAATATTATTCTGTTGGTTCCACACCCTTCATTGTGTTTAGAAATGTATCCTAAAACATGCGTCTTTTGTTGGGAACGCGGGTGGTGTTCTCAGCCATTCACTGCCCGTCAAACTCTGCTTCTCCTGCATATTGTGTCTGATAGCATTATATTTTTAAGAGCAGTAAATACACCTATATCAGTCTCAAGAAAAACACATTATGGAATGCACGCGAAACAAAGTAATTACATCGAAAGGAAGTTGTCTGGGTAGTGAAGGCCGAGCAGGTGCAGCATAACACTCCTTCCCAGACGTCAATATATGCTCCATCGGTTCCTATTTAGCCTTGCTGGTATTCAAATTTCCAGTCTTTTTTTTATCATAATTTCTAAGCAGTGATATTCGATGCCTTATGAAAATCAGCAGCCGGAGCAGCTATGTATGCAACCTGGTGGAAGTCCGTCAACATGTTTCCTCGAATTAACGAAGCTGGTGTATTCTTACGGTGCAGAGCAGCCAGGCACAAGTGTAGTGTATTAAGTCATGGAGCGTCCAAAAGTGTTCACTAATTCCTCCACCTGCGCGGTAATGTTGTTTTATTAAAATATTCACTGACGGTTTTCGTGTTGATTCTGGTGGTCGTCGAAATGGTGAGCTTCTTCTTTGGGCTTAGGAGCTAGATCTTGTGCCACACACACGCACATCATAAACCCACCGCACATATACCCACAAACCACCCACCTACCACGCATACCCATAATTAAACTTTCATATAAATACACAATGAGAGGCAAAAAGGAGTTGGCAAGAAGGAGTGGAAATAAGAGTCGAGTAGCCTGGTCCTGGGCGGTGTGGGTGTGCATAGTGTTTGTTGCTCTTGGTGTCGTGCGAGGCTCTATGTTTGTGTGAAGACATCATAACGCCGGATGAAGTGTCGCCCTGTCATGTTCACTATGAGAGGTTGACGCTACTGGGAGGTGTACGGTGGACCGACAGTGTCGTCTTGTCATGTTCACTATGAGAGGTTGACGCTACTGGGAGGTGTACGGTGGACAGACAGTGTCACCGAGTCATGCTCACTGTGAGAGGTTGACGCTACTGGGAGGTGTACGGTGGACCGACAGTGTCACCCTGTCATGTTCACTATGAGAGGTTGACGCTCCTGGGAGGTGTACGGTGGACCGACAGTGTCACCCTGTCATGTTCACTATGAGAGATTGACGCTACTGGGAGGTGCACAATGGGAAGGAATGTGCACAGTGGGAAGGAAAGTGCACAATGGGAAGGAAGGTGCACAATGGGAAGGAAGGTGTACAATGCGAAGGAAGGTGCACAATGGGAAGGAAGGTGCACAATGGGAAGGAAGGTGCACAACGGGAAGGAAGGTGCACAATGGGAAGGAAGGTGCACAATGGGAAGGAAGGTGCACAATGGGAAGGAAGGTGCACAATGGGAAGGAAGTTGCACAATGGGAAGGAAGGTGCACAATGGGAAGGAAGGTGCACAATGGGAAGGAAGGTGCACAATGGGAAGGAAGGTGCACAATGGGAAGGAAGGTGCACAATGGGAAGGAAGGTGCACAATGGGAAGGAAGTTGCACAATGGGAAGGAAGGTGCACAATGGGAAGGAAGGTGCACAATGGGAAGGAAGTTGCACAATGGGAAGGAAGGTGCACAATGGGAAGGAAGGTGCACAATGGGAAGGAAGGTGCACAATGGGAAGGAAGGTGCACAATGGGAAGGAAGTTGCACAATGGGAAGGAAGTTGCACAATGGGAAGGAAGGTGCACAATGGGAAGGAAGTTGCACAATGGGAAGGAAGGTGCACAATGGGAAGGAAGGTGCACAATGGGAAGGAAGGTGCACAATGGGAAGGAAGGTGCACAATGGGAAGGAAGGTGCACAATGGGAAGGAAGGTGCACAATGGGAAGGAAGGTGCACAATGGGAAGGAAGGTGCACAATGGGAAGGAAGTTGCACAATGGGAAGGAAGGTGCACAATGGGAAGGAAGGTGCACAATGGGAAGGAAGGTGCACAATGGGAAGGAAGGTGCACAATGGGAAGGAAGGTGCACAATGGGAAGGAAGTTGCACAATGGGAAGGAAGGTGCACAATGGGAAGGAAGTTGCACAATGGGAAGGAAGTTGCACAATGGGAAGGAAGTTGCACAATGGGAAGGAAGGTGCACAATGGGAAGGAAGGTGCACAATGGGAAGGAAGTTGCACAATGGGAAGGAAGTTGCACAATGGGAAGGAAGTTGCACAATGGGAAGGAAGGTGCACAATGGGAAGGAAGGTGCTCAATGGGAAGGAAGGTGCACAATGGGATGGAAGGTGCACAACGGGAAGGAAGGTGCACAATGGGAAGGAAGGTGCACAATGGGAAGGAAGTTGCACAATGGGAAGGAAGGTGCACAATGGGAAGGAAGGTGCACAATGGGAAGGAAGGTGCACAATGGGAAGGAAGGTGCACAATGGGAAGGAAGGTGCACGAAGGTTTGGCAGTGGAGAGATATTAGAAATTTGATGAGAGAGTGTCATAGGAAAATTAATAGTAGAGTGAAACTGAGTAATTGAGTATCTGCATGAGAATAACACAACAGAATTAATGGAAGAATGAAAGAAATGTTGAAGGATTGAGACACTTATGCAACATATGGGAATCTTTATTGAAGAGACGTTTCGCCACACAGTGACTTCATCAGTCCAGTACTAACACTAGTGGCAGGTCCCACTGTGATCCCGCCTCCTCCTGCTTCAACTCACCTGACTGCAGTATATATAAGCCACCTCTCTGGCCCTATGCTGCACTTCCTACAAGAGTGATGGACTGAATACATCGATTCCAGGCTGAGGGACTGATTACCTCAAACTCCTCCCCTCCTTACCCATTTCTACTTTGTATTGGACTGATGAAGCCACTGTGTGGCGAAACGTTTCTTCAATAAGATTCCCGTATGTTGCATACGTGTCTCAATTCTTCAACTTGTCGGTTTTCAAAACCATTCATCACAGTGGAAGAAATGATGGAAGAGTGGAAGAATTGATGAAGTGAAAGACATGATGGATAGCGGTAGACGACTCCAGGAGTGACCTCCCTTGTGACCCAATACTAGACCAGGTCCCATGGTTGATGGCCTAATCAATCAGGCTGTTAGTGTTGGTTGTACGCTGTCCAACATAGAGGAATTGATGGTAGACTGGGAAAAATAAAGATTGAAAGATGGGGAGAATTGATATTGAGATTGATAGAGAGAGAGATAGAGAGAGAAAGAGAATGAAAGGAGCGACATAGGAAAATTGATGAGAGTGATTAGAAAATTTATGGGAGAGTGATGGAAATTAATGGGGGAGTGACAGAGAAATCAGTGGGAAAGTAACAGGGATGTTGATGGAAAAGTGACAGGGGAAATTAATGGGAAAGTGACAGAGAAGTTGGTGGTAAAATGACAGAGAAATCAGTGGGAAGTGACAAGGATATTAATGGGAAAGTGACAAAGAAGTCAATGGGAAAGTGACGGATATCGATGGGAAAGTGACAGGGGAAAATTAATGGGAGAGTGACAGGGTGAAATTGAAGGAAGAGTGAGAGAACTAAAGAGGGAGTGACAGAGGAACTGATGAACGATATAAGTGATGGAGAATTGATAGGGGAAGGAGTGGCACAGGAAAATTGATGGAAGGGGGAGGGGAAGTAGATGGAAGACGCGATAATTGCTGGGAGAGGCGACGTAAGGTTAGTAGAATGTGAAAAAATGGAAGCAGAGGAAAGTGGAGGGATGGATGCAAGGGAGAGATGCGAAATTTGGAATAGAAGCATAGGAGGAAGAAAGGTGTGTGAAGGATGTAGGAGGAAAAAGACGAGAAAGGTGGAGAAAAAGAATGGAGAGGGAAAGGGCCAAGAATAGTGTAGAAGAATGGAAGAATAGGGACAGGAATACTCTAAAAGAAAGGAAGAATAGGAACAAGAACAATGTAGAAATGTTAAGGCGGACATAACGAAGATTGGAGGGATGAAACATGGGATAATGAGTGGAGAGAGAGAGAGAGAGAGAGAGAGAGAGAGAGAGACAGACAGACCGACAGACAGACAGAGACAGAGACAAAGACAGAGACAGAGACAAAGAGAGAGAGAGAGAGAGAGACAGAGACAGACAGACAGATAGACAGACAGAGTGACATAGAAAGAGAGACAAACACAGAGAGACAGAGAGAGAGAGACAGTGAGACAGAGGGAGAAAGAGAGAGTAGGTAGGTAACAGAAAATGGATGAATGTATATAACCAACTATTGGGAACAACAGTGCAGAAACAATCCCTGTGAACGATTTATAGACGCCAGGAAAGATCACTTGGCACATGAAGCTGCTTAAGAGTGATGAATGCTGTAGAATGAGTTCAAGAGGGAAAGGGATAGAATGACAGAGATAGGGAGAAGAAGAAGCAGCAGCAGCGTGAGAGAAGGAAGAGAGGAGGAAGAGATAGACGCGTCATGTGAGAGAGGCAGTGACTGAGAAACAGTACAGACAGGTACCAAGATAAAGGAATCCAAAAAGACAGGAGAGGGAGGCAGAGGATTAAGAATGACAGGAGACAGCGGAGTAAGAAAGGCAGGAGACAGAGATAGAGGATTAAAAAAGACACGAAACAGAGGATGAAGAATAACAAGAGACAGAAGATGAAGAACGACAGGAAACAGAAGATGAAGAATGACAGGAGACAGAGACAGAAGATGAAGAATGAAAGGAGACAGAAACAAGAGGATTAAAAAAGACAGGATACAAGACAATGGACGAAGAATGACAGGAGACAGATGACTAAGAAAGACAGGAGACAGAGGATGAAGAATGACAGGAGATAGAAACAGAAGATTAAAAAAAGACAGGAGACAAAGACAGAGGAATAAGAAAGATAGGAGACAGAGATAGGAGATTTAGAAAGACAGGCTGTGAAGACAGACGAGCCATATTTAGAGGCAGCAAAGACATAAGGCAGAGAAGGGAGGGGGAGTGTTGGAGAGGAGAGAGGGAGGGGGATGTGGTGGAGGGGAGAGAGGGAAAGGGGGTTGTGGTGGAGGGTAGATAGGGGGAAGGGGGTTGTGGATATGGTAAGGAAGGATGGTGTAGGATGTTAGTGTTTGTTTTAGAGCGACACTCAACACCGGCCATCATGACCTAGCAACGATATTATTATTTTTTGCTCTGCCGCCGCCGCCGCCGCTGCCGCCGCTGCCGCCGCCTCATAATTCGGTGTGGTTTATTCCTGGTCATGTTTACGCTCCTTACACGACCGCCTCACTGTGACAGGGACGGTGATCACGGCTCGTCCACCTTCCAACCCTTATGAATATTAAATATCACTGCCTTCATTTTCGATCAAGTGAATGACGGAACGAGCCAGCGATGCGGATTTTTTAAACACTTATTGTACAACAAGCATTTCCGTCCATCAGCCGTATTAAAGAAAAAGAAAACGGCACAATACCGTGACTGGAGTAATTCGCAAATAACCCGCACATAGAAGAGAGAGAAGCTTACGACAACGTATCGGTCCAACTCGGAACGTAACGTCGATGCTCCTGTAAAGAAGGGATTCAATTCCCTAACGTAAGAGTGAACCTGTTCTCTCTTCAGTTTTATTTCTCTTCCTATGCTTCTGTGTTTGATCAGTTGTAAACAGCTGCGACACATGGCGCTAGCTCCATACCTGCGCGTGATTTGTTACAGTTCATGTTATTATTCTTTTGGAATCTTAGAGGAAAGATAACGTGATAACTCTGACGAATCTGACGCACCGTAGTAACGTATTGGAGCACCGCCTCAACCTGTTGGAGCACCGCCTCAACCTGTTGGAGCACCGCCTCAACCTGTTGGAGCACCGCCTCAACCTGTTGGAGCACCGCCTCAACCTGTTGGAGCACTGCCTCAACCTGTTGGAGCACCGCCTCAACCTGTTGGAGCACCGCCTCAACCTGTTGGAGCACCGCCTCAACCTGTTGGAGCACCGCCTCAACCCGTTGGAGCACCGCCTCAACCCGTTGGAGCACCGCCTCAACCCGTTGGAGCACCGCCTCAACCTGTTGGAGCACTGCCTCAACCTGTTGGAGCACCGCCTCAACCTGTTGGAGCACCGCCTCAACCTGTTGGAGCACCGCCTCAACCTGTTGGAGCACCGCCTCAACCTGTTGGAGCACTGCCTCAACCTGTTGGAGCACCGCCTCAACCTGTTGGAGCACCGCCTCAACCTGTTGGAGCACCGCCTCAACCTGTTGGAGCACCGCCTCAACCTGTTGGAGCACCGCCTCAACCTGTTGGAGCACCGCCTCAACCTGTTGGAGCACCGCCTCAACCTGTTGGAGCACCGCCTCAACCTGTTGGAGCACCGCCTCAACCTGTTGGAGCACCGCCTCAACCTGTTGGAGCACCGCCTCAACCCGTTGGAGCACCGCCTCAACCCGTTGGAGCACCGCCTCAACCCGTTGGAGCACCGCCTCAACCTGTTGGAGCACCGCCTCAGCCTGTTGGAGCACCGCCTCAACCTGTTGGAGCACCGCCTCAACCCGTTGGAGCACCGCCTCAACCTGTTGGAGCACCGCCTCAACCTGTTGGAGCACCGCCTCAACCTGTTGGAGCACCGCCTCAACCTGTTGGAGCACCGCCTCAACCTGTTGGAGCACCGCCTCAACCTGTTGGAGCACCGCCTCAACCTGTTGGAGCACCGCCTCAACCCGTTGGAGCACCGCCTCAACCTGTTGGAGCACCGCCTCAACCTGTTGGAGCACCGCCTCAACCTGTTGGAGCACCGCCTCAACCTGTTGGAGCACCGCCTCAACCTGTTGGAGCACCGCCTCAACCTGTTGGAGCACCGCCTCAACCTGTTGGAGCACCGCCTCAACCTGTTGGAGCACCGCCTCAACCTGTTGCACTCTTCTGCAACAATAACAGTGAAGGCAGCTACACAACTTGAGCATGTAGAAATATAGGTTATTATTATTATTATTATTATTATTATTATTATTATTATTAATTATTATTATTAATTATTATTATTATTAATTATTATTATTATTATTATTATTATTATTAATTATTATTATTATTAATTATTATTATTATTAATTATTATTATTATTATTATTATTTTTATTAATTATTATTATTATTATTATTATTATTATTATTATTATTAATTATTATTAATATTATTATTAATTATTATTATTATTATTATTATTATTATTATTATTATTATTATTATTATTATTATTATTATTATAACAACTAACTACTTATTTTCCTGTGAAAAGTTTTCGTAATAAAAAGAGACGACATATTATACTGATGCTCACTTGTTAAACATATATTTTAAACCAACAAATAAATATAACAGATGCAGTCATGTATTAACTTATTGCAAGAATAATTAATAAGACTCCAGCAGGTGTCCTGCGTACAGGACTCTGCTTAGAAGACTCCAGCAGGCGTCCTGCGTACAGGACTCTACTTAGAAGACTCCAGCAGGCGTCCTGCGTACAGGACTCTGCTTAGAAGACTCCAGCAGGTGTCCTGCGTACAGGACTCTGCTTAGAAGACTCCAGCAGGTGTCCTGCGTACAGGACTCTGCTTAGAAGACTCCAGCAGGTGTCCTGCGTACAGGACTCTGCTTAGAAGACTCCAGCAGGTGTCCTGCGTACAGGACTCTGCTTAGAAGACTCCAGCAGGTGTCCTGCGTACAGGACTCTGCTTAGAAGACTCCAGCAGGTGTCCTGCGTACGGGACTCTACTTAGAAGACTCCAGCAGGTGTCCTGCGTACAGGACTCTACTTAGAAGACTCCAGCAGGTGTCCTGCGTACAGGACTCTGCTTAGAAGACTCCAGCAGGTGTCCTGCGTACAGGACTCTGCTTAGAAGACTCCAGCAGGTGTCCTGCGTACGGGACTCTACTTAGAAGACTCCAGCAGGTGTCCTGCGTACAGGACTCTACTTAGAAGTACTCGAGGCCAAATATTTGTCGAGTTTATATAGGGCACTCGTTGTTTGGGCTGTTTATTTTTTCCTAGCTGTTGATGATGAGTTTAGAAACATTGCACACGCTAAAGAGGAAACTCTTTAAGACGTTTCGGATCCCTTCAGGACCCATATCAAGCCGCGAAGTGAGCCCGAAAATGTGGTTGTCATTTTTGCTTTCATTCATGAAGGAAATGACAAACCCATATGGGTCACACAGCGGCTGGGGAAATGGAAGGTATTCCTGTTCGATGGGGGGAATTTAGAGCACAGGGGCAGTTCCTTGGGTCAGGAGCCACTCACCAGCATCGAGGAATCCGCCGTCCCAGGAAGGGGAGAACTTTGGGGGAAAAATCAAGAGAAACATCAAGGAAGATAGAGATGGTGTCAGTAGGTATACCTGGAGGAGCATACCTGGAAGGGAGTTTCGGGGGGTCAATGCCCCCTCTACCCGGTACATGACCAGGTATGTAGTAACTTGACACAGAGGACGCATTACAAAATATTGTACTATTCGCACTGTACGTGTGTGTGTTTTTTTTTTTTTTTTTGGGGGGGGGGCGGGTTATACATTAGCCAAAGAAAACGCGGACATATTCACTCAGTATTATTATTTTTAAATATATTTCAGATGCAGTGAAAAACACTTTTATCTCCTATATATTAATTTATTTCCTATTTACAATTGCTTGATTGTTAGTGTGTCTGTTATTACCCATTTGCTAGGGTGTGTTATTGCGATTTGTTATTATGTGTGTTATTGAAGGTGCGTGAGTAGCGCTGCGGTTGTGATATCTTCTCGGTGTTATCTTTTAATAGAGGTGATGAGGCTGGCTAGCAGTTGCTAGTTGACGAGTGTGCGTAGTGAAGGTGAGTGAGTAAGTTCTGAATGTACACTTCAGTGTACCCTTAACACACTTAGGGGAGCTCTGAACACACACACACACACTTGAGAGCTCTGAATACACATCTGAGTGAGCACTGAACACATGCTTGAGTATTGAACACTTATGAATAAGTAGCGATCACATCCTTGAGTACTGAACACACTTGAATGAGCACCGAACACGTCCTTGAGTACTGAACACACTTGAATGAGCACCGAACACATGCTTGAGCACTGAACACACTTGAATGAGCACTGGCTGCTGCTCAAGACACTCTATACTCTTGTGCAGCGGTGTAGTGATTTACTGTGGTTGTGGTTTGTGTGGTAGTGGTTTACTGTGTGGTAGTGGTTTAATGTGTGGTAGTGTTTGAATGTGTGGTGGTGGTTTAACGTATTGTTATGGATTAACATGCTTAAAATGTGCTAGTTGTTTAATTTGGTTATTATATAATGTGTGGTAGTGGTTTAATGTGTGGAAATGGTTTAATGTGTGGTACTGGTTTAATGTGGTAGTGGTTTAACATGATTAATATGTGGTAGTGGTCAGACCTACGGTATATGTGGCACGGGTAATGGTTTAACGTGTGGTATTAGTTTAACATGGTTTATATATGGTAGTAGTTTAATATGATTTATATATGGTAGTGGTTTAATGTGTGTTATTGATAATTCCAGCGGCACTGTCTTACCACTAGAGACACTCTCTTGATAACCCCAGAGGCACTATCTTGATAATACCATAAGAACTATCTTGATAAAACCAGCAGCACTCTTGATTCTTGATAATACCAAAGGTTCTGTCTTGATGATAAACCGGCGTTAGTGTTTTGGCGTTACACCAACGGCAGTGTTTTGATGATAACACCACTGGCAGTGTGCTGGTGTTACAACAGCCGAGGTTCCCCCGACGATACATGAAGTGTTCCCACCGCTGCCGCCGTATACAAACATGCAGGGGCGTGCACACACACACACTCACGCCTCCCCCCTGCCACGCCACTACCATAACACACGCCAACCAAAATTAGAAAAGGAAAAACAGCGAGGCCTGACCATCTCAGCGAGGTCCCCGGAGTGCAGAACCCGACACCCGCAGAGGCTGCCTCGAGACGGAGGAAGTCGTCCTTGTCAAACATCTTGGAGTTTGTACAACCCCCGCCGCTCAGCTCCCGACTCACTTGGGATAATTGGTGTCTCTTGTGACACTCTATGCTTCTCTGTTTTTGTAGGTTGAGATAGCTGGATGTGGTGGGTCTTTAAATGTCATAGTGCTGCATGCGTCTTGGTGTCTGTGAGTGGTATTACTGCCTCTTTGTAGTTACAGAAACAGAGCTATGTTCGTGGTTGTCCCATCTTTGGTATTTGTAACTGCTGGAGCTATGTTCATGTTATTCAGTCTTCTGTATTTGTAACAGTAAGATTAGAATCTGTGTTTATGTTGGCTTGTCTTCATTGTTTAATCCGTCATATATTTTGTTTAATTTTCAAATGGTCGTATCACTCACTATCTTCTCCGCGTGCGTGTTTTCATGTCTGACGGATGTTTGTGTGTGTATTGGTCGTAAGTGGTGAGGATGAAGTACTCTGACGAAGGTGGTGTTCAGTGGCAACAGCATCTTCTGCTCACATCCCAACATGGTTTCAATCCCGGGCGATTCGAGACAAACTGGGCAAGGTTTCTTGCACCCTCAGCCCATTATCACCTAGCAGTTAGCCGAATGTTGTGGGTCGCATCCTGCGGAGGGAGGGGGAGTGGGTTTAGCATTCTGTATACGTACCCTAAATTGGGCTGAGCTAAGGTAACAGATCTTACTTAACCTGGAAAGCAAGTTGAGGTATAATAACAGCTCTTAGTCTGCAAAATAAGCTGAGGCGGGATAACAACAGTCTGTAAAATGAGCTGAAGCGCCATAACATATAGCTTTCAAAATAAGCTAAGATAGTATATCTTAGCCTATGATATGAGATGAAGTGGGATAACACTTCTTAAATTGTAAAATCCAAAGGTATAAAGATAAAACAATTGTCGTGATGGGAATATATGCAAGGAACACTGTCTTTATATTGATGCTACAACCTAGGCAAGTGTCGTGGTGGGAATGTATGCAGAGAACATTGTCTTAATGTCGATGCTACACCCTTAGGTAAGAATCGTAATGGAGAAGGAAGGTGAAACTATCTTTGACAGTGGTGTAGAGAGAAGAAGCAGACTTGAAGCACACAAGTTCGATGTTAGAAGTGAGACGAAAGAGATTACCAAGATACTTTTATGGTTAAGGAGCAAGAGAAGGCTAGTTCTGTGAAGCATCGTGAGAAAGATTTGCTCACACGAGGTGAAGTTTTGATATTAGAAAACCAAGCAAGAGAGATGAGGAGGAATGAGCATCGGTTTGAGTGTTCGTGGGTGTGGGAGGGAGAGTTGGAGGAATGTATAGAGGAAAAGAATTAATTTTTAAAGCAAAACTACTGCTACCATATTTGGTATGAGTTACGTAGTGGAAACAAAGGTTAGTTAAGGTACCGTGTAATATTCCATCATATTATTAGTATCAGTAGTAACATTGTTACTGTTATAATTATTAATATTTGATTCATGGGGAACGCTAAACCCATAGGAGTTATACAACGACTGGGAGAGTGGGAGGCATTCAAGTTCCATTCAAAGAAGGGAACACAGATCCAATTCCTCAGGTCAAGAGCCTCTCGTCTGCATCAAGGAACCTCCCTTACCTGGAGGTTACCTGGAGGTTATTCCGGGGTTCAACGCCCCCGCGGCCCGGTCCATGACCAGGCCTCCCGATGGATCAGGGCCTGATCAACTAGGCTGTTACTGCTGGCCGCACGCAGTCCAACGTACGAGCCACAGCCCGGCTGATCCGGCACTAACTTTAGGTATCTGTCCAGCTCTCTCTTGAAGGCACCAGGGGCTTATTGGCAATTCCCCTAATGCTTGATGGGAGGCTGTTGAACAGTCTTGGGCCCCGGACACTTATGGTGTTTTCCCTTAGTGTACCAATGACGCCCCTACTTTTTATTGGGGTATTTTGCATCGCCTGCCCAGTCTTTTACTTTCGTAGGGAGTGATTTCTGTGTGCAGATTTGGGACCATTCCTTCCAGGATTTTCCAAGTGTAGATTATGATATATCTCTCCCTCCTGCGTTCCAACGAGTACAAGTCAAGTGCTTCCAAGCGTTCCCAGTAGTTAAGGTGCTTGACAGAACTTATACGTGCAGTAAAGGATCTCTGTACACTCTCTAGATCCGCGATTTCGCCTGCTTTGAATGGAGATGTTAATGTACAGCAGTATTCCAGCCTAGAGAGAACAAGTGATTTGAAAAGGATCATCATTGGCTTGGCATCTCTCGTTTTGAAAGTTCTCATTATCCATCCTATCATTTTCTTTGCACTTGCGATCGTGGCACTGTTGTGACCCTTGAAAGTGAGATCCTCAGACATTACTACTCCCAGGTCCCTTACATTATTTTTCCGCTCTATTGTATGGCTGGAGTCAGTAGTATACTCTGTTCTAGTTATTATCTCCTCCAGTTTTCCATAACGGAGTAGTTGGAATTTGTCCTCATTGAACATCATATTGTTTACCGTTGCCCACTGGAAAACTTTGTTTATATCTTCTTGGAGGTTAACCACGTCCTCAGCAGATGACAGCCTCATGCAGATCCTAGTATCATCCGCAAAGGATGATACGGTGCTGTGATGTATATCTTTGTCTATGTCTGATATGAGGATAAGGAATAAGATGGGGGCGAGTACTGTGCCTTGTGGAACAGAGCTCTTCACTATGGCAGCCTCCGATTTAACTCTGTTGACCACTACTCTTTGTGTTCGATTTGTTAGGAAGTTGAAGATCCATCTCCCCACTTTCCCAGTTATTCCTTTAGCACGTATTTTATGGGCTATTACGCCATGATCGCATTTGTCAAATGTTTTTGCAAAGTCTGTGTATATTACATCTGCATTCTGATTTTCTTCCAGTGCATCCAAGGCCATATCATAGTGATCCAGTAGTTGTGAGAGGCAGGAGCGACCTGCGCTGAACCCATGTTGCCCTGGATTGTGCAGATTTTGGGAATCCAGGTGATTTGCAATCCTGCTTCTTAGCACTCTTTCAAAGATTTTTATGATGTGGGACGTCAGAGCTATTGGTCTATAGTTCTTAGCTAATGCTTTGCTGCGACCTTTATGGAGTGGGGCTATATCCGTTGTTTTAAGTGACTGTGGAATTTCACCCATGCCCAAGCTCCTCCTCCATAGTGTACTTAGGGCACGCGAGAGGGGTTTCTTGCAGTTCTTAATGAAAACAGAGTTCCACGAGTCTGGGCCCGGGGCTGAGTCCATGGGCATGTTGTCAATGGCTTTTTCGAAATCTATCGGAGTTAGGGTAATGTCGGAAATCTGGCATACATTTATGGAGTTTTGAGGCTAATTCATGATGAAATCATTTGGGTCGTCGATCCTCAGACCGATTAGTGGTTCACTAAACAGAGTCGTACTGGGATTTCAATATTTCACTCATTTCCTTGTTGTCATCTGTGTAAGTCCCATCCTGTCTGAGTAAGGGTCCGATACTAGATGTGGTATTTGCCTTGTTTTTGGCATATGAAAAGAAATATTTTGAATTTCTTTCAATTTCACTAATAGCTTTAAGCTCCTACTGTCTCTCCTGGTTCCTGTAAGAGTCTTAAGGGATATTCCATCACAGGGGGGAGGGACACACACATAAAACTGGGAGACTTTAGGACTGTTTAATAGCATTCCTCTGAGTTCAGTAGCCACGGCAGTTACAGAAGTCCTGTTCCAGCAGGCCTGGAGTTTGACGTGGGAATTGCCATCTCTCAGAATGGCCTTATCCAACTGTGTTTGTGGATGTAGATGGAGGGGGAGACAAGAGGAGGAGGTGGACCGGAGGAAAGAAGAGATTGGAGATGTACTAACGGCGGCCAAAGCTCTGTACTGACGAATACATGGTAAACATTGGTCCAGCGTCTGCCGGGTGTTCCTCATGGGAGTTGCTCTACCCACGACGACGTGTTGGCTCCATTTGTGTTTCCCACAGTACTCTATCGTCCCCAGCATCACCACCCTTATCATCTTCATCATCACCCTCATTATCTCTGTAAGTATTATTATTATCAGTAGGTCACCTATTATTGTCCTCATCGTGTGTCTTCACTGACACACAGTAACCCACCACAGCCATAATAGACGCTTGGGTCATGAAACTCGCCTTCTCCCACAAAGAGATAGAGAAAGAAGAGTGAGTGAGCGTACTCGAGAGGCGCAAGAGACCTGGGTCATGAACAAGGATACAGAGGTGGTGCCGCCTGCCTCACTACCCACAGCCACCACTGAGACAACACAAACATACTTCACGTTTTTCCCCTCGTGTCAACACCCACTCCTCTTCCTCCCTTTCCACTTCCACCTCTTCACCCCCTCCTTACACCCCTCCCTCCTACGTCCTCTCGCACCCCTCTCTTACATCCTCACCCCCACCTTCCCTACCACACCCAAGACGGTAGGTGTCTCGCTCAGGCGCCAACCAGCCGCTGCTTTGGGCGACATTACACACCTGTGTACCCCTCTCGCCCGAGCCCCCCGCCCTCACGCCTGCACCCTCACACCCACGCCCACACCTCCACTCCCATATCCTTACGCCAAACTCACCCTTAAGAGTATTCTACACCCCCCTGCACACCCTGCACACCCCTGTCGTGGGTGTGGAACATGGTGTGCCACCACACAGCAAGAACTATTAAGTCTTAAGTAATATTAACGTCACTGGAGAAGACGCAGCTGGCGGAACATGGGAAAAACAAGTGAAGGTGACAGTGAAGAGAAAACATGACAATATGAATGGGAACAATGTTTAAAATAGGATGACGATGGTGATGGTGGTGGTGATAGTTCTGGTGGTGGTAGTGATAGTTCTGGTGGTGGTGGTGATAGTTCTGGTGGTGGTAGTGATAGTTCTGGTGGTGGTGGTGATAGTTCTGGTGGTGGTGGTGATAATTCTGGTGGTGGTGGTGATAGTTCTGGTAGTGGTTGTGATTATAATAGTGGTAGTGGTGGTGGTTGTGATTGTAATGGTGGTGATAGTGGTGGTGGTTTTGGTGATAGTGATAGCGATCGTGGGGGGATGATAAAGGGGGTGGGGGTGGTGGCAGTGATAATGGTAATGACGAAAAAGTACACTATGATGTTAAATACCATGATATAAACAACATACAAAATAACCACCATGGAAAAAAAATTAATGAAGTTCCAAGAGATTTCGTGATTTCTCACATTATCCAGGAACTTAGAAACTCACTAATTTCCATCCCCCCTTTCCCCACAGTGGTTATTTTGTACACTGTGATGTCACCTGTTTACTGGGATCTCGCTGCACAACGATGTACACCAAGACGAGAGTGTACGTAAGAGGAATAATCACGAAAAAAATAATTTTCAATATTATTTGTATCACGGTGGCCATTATTTGTATCACAGTGGCCGTTATTTGTATCACAGTGGCCGTTATTTGTATCACAGTGGCCGTTATTTGTATCACAGTGGCCATTATTTGTATCACAGTGGCCGTTATTTCACTTGTAAGACGAAGAATGAGGGGAGACATGATCGAAGTGTAAGTGGAAGATGGGTATTAACAGAGGGGATATAAATGAGGTTTTGAGGATATCATTTCAAGAAAGAGCCCGCAATAATGAACTCAAATTATTTGTATCACGGTGGCCATTATTTGTATCACAGTGGCCGTTATTTGTATCACGGTGGCCATTATTTGTATCACAGTGGCCGTTATTTGTATCACGGTGGCCATTATTTGTATCACGGTGGCCGTTATTTGTATCACGGTGGCCGTTATTTGTATCACGGTGGCCGTTATTTGTATCACGGTGGCCGTTATTTGTATCACGGTGGCCGTTATTTGTATCACGGTGGCCGTTAGTACACAGCAATATTCCAGTCTAGAGAGAACGATTGACCTGAAGAGTATCATCATTACCTTGGCATCTCTTGTTTTGAAGGCCCCAGTTATTCAACCTATCATTTTTCTTTCAGTTGTAATAGTGACATTGTTGTGCTACTTGAACGAGAAATCTTCTGACATAATTACTCCCAGGTCTCTCGCATTTGACTTACCTTCTGTTGAGTAATTTGAGTTCGCTTTGTGCTCCGTTCTTGTTTTATTTCCTCCATTATTCGTAAATTAATAATTGACATTTGTCCTCATTGAACATCATAGTGTTGTCAGTGGCCCACTGGAAGACTTGGTTTATATCAACTTGGAGGTTAGCTGTGTTTTATTTGGATGCCACTCTCATAAAAGTTTTGATATATCTGAAAAGAATAATACAGTTTTGTGATTTATGTCTCCGATTATGTGAGGCATGGAAATGAGAAAGAGAAGTGGGGCGAGTACCGTGCCTTGTGTTATGTGGTATAGTCCTTGTCTTGTTATGAGGTACAGTACCTGTCTTGTGTTATGTGGTACAGTACCTGTCTTGTGTTATGTGGTACAGTACCTGTCTTGTGTTATGTGGTACAGTACCTGTCTTGTGTTATGTGGTATAGTCCTTGTCTTGTTATGTGGTACAGTACCTGTCTTGTGTTATGTGGTACAGTACCTGTCTTGTGTTATGTGGTACAGTACCTGTCTTGTGTTATGTGGTACAGTACCTGTCTTGTGTTATGTGGTACAGTACCTGTCTTATGTTATGTGGTGCAGTACCTGTCTTGTGTTATGTGGTACAGTACCTGTCTTGTGTTATGTGGTACAGTACCTGTCTTATGTTATGTGGTGCAGTACCTGTCTTGTGTTATGTGGTACAGTTCTTGTCTTGTGTTAAATGGTGTAGCCGTGTCTTGTGTTATCTACCTGGAGGGTGTTCCAGGGGTCAACACCCCAGCGACCCAGTCCTTGACCAGGCCTCCCCGTGGATCAGGGCCTGATCAACCAGGCTGTTACTGCTAGCCGCACATATCCAACGCACGAACCACAGCTCTGCTGATCGGGTACTGACTTTACGTATCTGTCCAGGTCCCTCTCGAAGGCAGCCAGTGCTCTATCGGTTGGTGATTTCCCTCATCAACGACAAATATTCGCATCTCTGGAGATTTGATGCACATATAAATAGTGTGAGATCACAGTGTGGCATCACAGCGTGCGATCAAACCAGCAACTTGTGTGACAGAGATTCAGGTAGCATACATTGTTACCGCTGATGCTGTCACAGGGAGGGAGGCAGGTCGCACATGTACGCCTCCATGGAGCACACTCGAGGCTGAAGACTAAGTTAGTTCTCTGAGTTCGAAGTATAGGAACGCACCAGAGGCAACGCAATCGTTCGAAGCTTCTGTTTCAATACTGCGAGTGTATTTATTTTATCTAGGGCAATGCTTAATTATTTTAGTTTTGCCGTTGAAGCGAATAGTTCATTGTACCACTACAATCCCTTCCTGTGGATTGTAGTGGTTAATTTTTTGTACATCCCATATCTATGTAGTGAATGAAAGCGATAGGTTATCAATTAGGTTATTCAATGGACAGCAGGAGTATATTTGGTTACATAGTGTTTTTTTTTACAAATATGCCGCAGAGGCCTTTTGGTGGAAAGTGTACAACTGTACATACTGAGTCCTTGCAGCCACGATGTTCAGATATACCTGACTCTCACTCTGATACTGGAGGCTTCCATCACAATAGTGTACAGGCTTGTATTTTGCTCTTTTGTCTCCATTTCGAACACGTGGAGACCCTCATTGCCACCACATCCCGCCCACCTCTACCATCGCCAAAACCACCACAACAATCTACCACCAAAATCCCCAACACCTTCTACCATCAAAATCACACCAACACCTTCACAATAACCTCCCCACTCCCACCAGTACCACTCCCACCAGTACCACTCCTACCAGTACCACTCCTACCAGTACCACTCCTACCAGTACCACTCCTACCAGTACCACTCCGACCAGTGCCACCACCAACACCACTCAACACGTCTGGATAAGGCAACGAGTCACTTGACCTTTCTGTTGTTTATGTTGTGGGTGTGAGATTTCTGAGGTAGGTAGAGAAAGAGTTCTTAAAGTTGTACATAGAACCCAGTTTGTCTACCTTCTTTCTCACACGTTTCTCACTCCACTAGCTGCTTCGATCCCCCAATACGAGGTAAAGTTGACGTAACAGCACTGCTATGTGCTATTTCCATTTGAGGAATATTTCCCTCGGTATCAAACTTGCCTTCACGCATATACCAACTCTTTTTTTTTTGGAGCAGTGAGGCCAGGATGACGAGTGTATATTTACCCTGATATACATTTCTAAATATAAACAGCTTAATGTAAATCTCCTAACATAAACACCGTTATATAAACCTTTAATTCAAACCTCCCTGATATAAATCACGTAATATGTATATTTTAAAAAACCCTATAATTAAACTCTCTCATATAGATGCCTTAATATATATAACCCTTAATATAAACCTTCTAAATATAAAAACCATTACCCACTACACTCGCCCACTGACCTACCACACCCGCCCACTGACCTACCACACCCGCCCACTGGCCTACCACACCCGCCCACTGACCTACCACACCCGTCCACTGACCTACCACACCCTCCCCCTGACCTACCACACCCGTCCACTGACCTACCACACCCGCCCCCTGACCTACCACACCCGCCCACTGACCTACCACACTCGCCCACTGACCTACCACACCCGCCCCCTGACCTACCACACCCGTCCACTGACCTACCACACCCTCCCAATAACCTACCATATCCTCCCACTGACCTACCACACTCGCCCACTGACCTACCACACCCGCCCACTGACCTACCACACCCGCCCACTGACCTACCACACCCTCCCAATAACCTACCATATCCTCCCACTGACCTACCACACCCGCCCACTGAAGTACCACACCCGCCCACTGACCTACCACATCCTCCCACTGACCGACCATACCCGCCCACTGACGTACCACATCCTCCCACTGACCCACCACACCCGCTCACTGACCTACCACGCTGCCCATTGACCTGCCACACCCTCCCACTGACCTACCACATCCTCCCACTGACCTACCACACCCGCCCACTGAGCCACCACACTTGCCCACTGACCCACCACACCCGCCCACTGACCTACCACACCCTCTCACTGACCTACCACACCCTCCCACTGACCTACCACACCCGCCCACTGACCTACCACACCCGCCCACTGACCTACCACACCCGCTGTGGCATGCAAAGAGTACGTAACCTTTATTCGGCGCATGGACACACCCTCATTTACAGGCTATCTCCCCCAACCAGCGAACCAGGTTGCTAAGAGTTGATGATGGGGCCCCATCGTTCAACTAGTGACCAGGTTCTAGCCAATAAGAAGGTGGGATTGACAATCGCAGAGGTTATGTGGATACCGCTCTCCTGTCTGCCCTTGTCATTCCCATTCTAGAGCTGGTTGAAGCACGGTCTGCTATCTTGTGGCTTCTATTTCTGCCTTGCTTACCGTGGAGTGCACTATATTTATCACTGTACATAGTGTACATATTGCTGTTCTAAATTGGTGAAGGATAATATAAGTCTAAACTTTTTCTACTGTGTTTATTTGCTCCCATTACACCTGGGATAACAGGCCATTTGAAATCCTAGGTTGTAATACCCGCCCACTGACTTATCACACCCACCCACTGACCTACCACACCCTCCCACAGACCTACCACCCCCTCCCACTGACCTTCCACACCCGCCCACTGACCTACCACACTTGCCCACTGACCTACCACACCCGCCCACTGACCTACCACACCCGCCCACTGACCTACCACACCCGCCCACTGACCTACCACACCCTCCCAATAACCTACCATATCCTCCCACTGACCTACCACACCCGCCCACTGACCTACCACATCCTCCCACTGACCTACCATACCCGCCCACTGACCTACCACACTCGACCAGTGACCTACTACACCCACCCACTGACCTACCACATCCTCCCATTGACTTCCCACACCCGCCCACTGACCTACCACATCCTCCCACTGACCTACCATACCCGCCCACTGACCTACCATACCCGCCCACTGCCCTACCACACTTGCCCACTGACCTACCACACCCGTCCACTGACCTACCACATCCTCCCACTGACCTACCACACTTGCCCACTGACCTACCACACCCGCCCACTGATCTACCACACCCTCTCACTGACCTACCACACCCGCCCACTGACCTACCACGCCCGCCCACTGATCTACCACACCCTCTCACTGACCTACCACACTCGCCCACTGACCTACCATACTCGCCCACTGCCCTACCACACTGGCCCACTGACCTACTACACCCGCCCACTGACCTACCACATCTTCCCATTGACCTACCATACCCGCCCACTGACCTACCACACCCTCTCACTGACCTACCACACCCGCCCACTGACCTACCACACCCCCCCACTGACCTACCACATCCTCCCACTGACCTACCACACCCGCCCACTGACCTACCACACCCGCCCACTGACCTACCACACCCCCCACTGACCTACCACATCCTCCCACTGACCTACCACACCCCCCCACTGACCTACCACATCCTCCCACTGACCTACCACACCCGCCCACTGACCTACCACACCCGCCCACTGACCTACCACACCCGCCCACTAAGCCACCCACTTCATGACCTACATAAATCTCAACCATTTGTATTATTTTAGTCATGTTATGTTTTGGTGTCTTTGTCTTGTAACTCGAATCCAAACTGACGTAAATTGTGTGTGTGTGTACTCACCTATTTGTGGTTGCAGGGGTCGAGTCATAGCTCCTGGCCCCGCCTCTTCACTGGTTGCTACTGGGTCCTCTCTCTCCCTGCTCCATGAGCTTTATCAAACCTTGTCTTAAAACTATGTATGGTTCCTGCCTCCACTACGTCAATTTCTAGGTTATTCCACTTTCTGACAACTCTATAACTGAAGAAATACTTCCTAATATCCCTTTGACTCATCTGAGTCTTCAATTTCCAATTGTGACCTCTTGTTTCTGTGTCCCCTCCCTGGAACATCCTGTCTTTGTCCACCTTGTCTATTCCGCGCAGTATTTTATATGTCGTTATCATGTCTCCCCTGACCCTCCTGTCCTCCAGTGTCGTCAGGCCGATTTCCCTTAACCTTTCTTCATAGGACAATCCCCTTAGCTCTGGAACTAACCTTGTGTGTGTGTGTATGTTTGTGTCTGTTGACTGTATAGTTGGATTTAGTGAGTGGCTGAACGAGGTAGCGAGTGTCCCAGTCAACATCTCACTCTTGTCCTCCGTCACCATACTCGGTACCTTACCAGTCGCTGTAACTTATCATTTTTTTTTTTTTTGATATTAAACAATTTGGGCTGACCCAAATTATATATTTATGAGCTGTTCCAGCCAGTTTATGAATATATTGTTTTTGTGCTTGCAACAAGAGCCGGTAGTTTATTCCTCTCTGCTATAATGGTTGCTAAAGAAAAAAAAATTGCATACATTCATGTTGCATCCTCTGCCTCGGAGTTTCACTCCATTGTTTTGTTTTATGAACGCATTCAACACTTCGAAAAGGTCTTTATGTCGGAGTGTGTCGAAGACGTTCAGTATCTTAAAGACTTGAATGGGATCTCTTCACAGCCTCCGACTCATAAGAGAGAGAGAGAGAGAGAATGAGAGAGAGAGAGAGAGAGAATGAGAGAGAGAGAATGTCTAATCTCTTCTCAGTCTTGGTCGACTTGTGGCCTTCTTCACGTTACTGCCTAATTCTAAAACCTTACGATGTATGTGTGTGTTTTTCTTCTGTTTTGTGGAGTTGGGCAGACAGGAAGGTACTTTGATGTTGAATCTGTCAGTGTTGCCACACCACCTATACACATCACACAGCTAACCCACATCACGCTACCTCCACCAAGATATATATATATATATATATATATATATATATATATATATATATATATATATATATATATATATATATATATATATAATTTGTGTATTAAATTTCCCTCAGTGCAAATAAGCATACATTCAGTGCTCTTGATACAGCGTTATTTATTGACAGTGATTATCACTGTTAATATAAAATTTATAGACAGTATTTATAAATTATTGATTATATTCATATATATTTTTATAGACAATGTTTAGAGACTATCTAGAGACAATATAGATAATATTTAATGATAACACTTATAGAGAATATAAACTATATTTTAATCTGGGGAAAAGCACTAAACTTGTAGGGTTCACATAATGCCTAGGAATGTGAGGCATTTAGGTTATGTCCAAGGAAGACGGGGGCGGGTTAGGTTCAGTTCCCTGGATCA
>NC_091300.1:6007958-6022958 GCF_038502225.1 Cherax quadricarinatus | reverse complement strand
ACCTCCCATTAGTCAGGTTGTTGCTCACACCTCCCATTATTCAGGTTGTTGCTCACACCTCCCATTATTCAGGTTGTTGCTCACACCTCCCATTTTTCAGGTTGTTGCTCACACCTCCCATTATTCAGGTTGTTGCTCACACCTCCCATTATTCAGGTTGTTGCTCACACCTCCCATTAATCAGGCTGTTGCTCACACCTCCCATTACTCAGGTTGTTGCTCACACCTCCCATTATTCAGGTTCTTGCTGACACCTCCCATTATTTGTGTTGTTGTTGACACCTCCCATTATTTGGGTTGTTGCTGACACCTCCCATTATTCGGGTTGTTGCTCACACCTCCCATTATTCAGGTTGTTGCTCACACCTCCCATTATTCAGGTTGTTGCTCACACCTCCCATTATTCAGGTTGTTGCTCACACCTCCCATTATTCAGGTTGTTGCTCACACCTCCCATTACTCAGGTTGTTGCTCACACCTCCCATTATTCAAGTTGTTGCTCACACCTATTATTCTGGTTGTTGCTCACACCTTCCATTATTCAGGTTGTTGCTCACACCTCCCATTATTCAAGTTGTTGCTCACACCTCCCATTATTCAGGTTGTTGCTCACACCTCCCATTATTCAGATTGTTGCTCACACCTCCCATTATTCAGGTTGTTGCTCACACCTCCCATTACTCAGGTTGTTACTCACACCTCCCATTATTCAGGTTGTTGCTTACACTTCCCATTATTCAGGTTGTTGCTCACACGTTGTTGCTCTCACCTCCCATTATTCAGGTTGTTGCTCACACCTCCCATTATTCAGGTTGTTGCTCACAACTCCCATTATTCAGGTTGTTGCTCACACCTCCCATTATTCAGGTTGTTGCTCACACCTCCCATTATTCACGTTGTTGCTCACACCTCCCATTATTCACGTTGTTGCTCACACATCCCATTATTCACGTTGTTGCTCACACCTCCCATTACTCAGGTTGTTGCTCACACCTCCCATTATTCAGGTTGTTGCTCACACCTCCCATTATTCAGGTTGTTGCTCACACCTTCCATTATTCAGGTTGTTGCTCACACCTCCCATTATTTGGGTTGTTGCTGACACCTCCCATTATTCAGGTTGTTGCTCACACCTACCATTATTCAGGTTGTTGCTCACACCACCCATTATTCACGTTGTTGCTCACACCTCCCATTATTCAGGTTGTTGCTCACACCTCCCATTATTCAGGTTGTTGCTCACACCTCCCATTATTCAGGTTGTTGCTCACACCTCCCATTATTCGGGTTGTTGCTCACACCTCCCATTATTCAGGTTGTTGCTCACACCTACCATTATTCAGGTTGTTGCTCACACCTCCCATTATTCAGGTTGTTGCTCACACCTCCCATTATTCGGGTTGTTGCTCACACCTCCCATTATTCGGGTTGTTGTTCACACCTCCCATTATTCGGGTTGTTGCTCACACTTCCCATTATTCAGGTTGTTGCTCACACTTCCCATTATTCAGGTTGTTGCTCACACCTCCCATTATTCGGGTTGTTGCTCACACCTCCCATTATTCGGGTTGTTGCTCACACCTCCCATTATTCGGGTTGTTGCTCACACCTCCCATTATTCGGGTTGTTGCTCACACCTCCCATTATTTGGGTTGTTGCTTACACCTCCCATTATTTGGGTTGTTGCTCACACCTCCCATTATTCGGGTTGTTGCTCACACCTCCCATTATTCGGGTTGTTGCTCACACCTCCCATTATTCGGGTTGTTGCTCACACCTCCCATTATTCAGGTTGTTGCTCACACCTCCCATTATTCGGGTTGTTGCTCACACCTCCCATTATTCGGGTTGTTGCTCACACCTCCCATTATTCGGGTTGTTGCTCACACCTCCCATTATTCGGGTTGTTGCTCACACCTCCTATTATTCAGGTTGTTGCTCACACCTCCCATTATTCGGGTTGTTGCTCACACCTTCCATTATTCGGGTTGTTGCTCACACCTCCCATTATTCGGGTTGTTGCTCACACCTCCCATTATTCGGGTTGTTGCTCACACCTTCCATTATTCGGGTTGTTGCTCACACCTCCCATTATTCGGGTTGTTGCTCACACCTCCCATTATTCGGGTTGTTGCTCACACCTCCCATTATTTGGGTTGTTGCTTACACCTCCCATTATTTGGGTTGTTGCTCACACCTCCCATTATTCGGGTTGTTGCTCACACCTCCCATTATTCGGGTTGTTGCTCACACCTCCCATTATTCGGGTTGTTGCTCACACCTCCCATTATTCAGGTTGTTGCTCACACCTCCCATTATTCGGGTTGTTGCTCACACCTCCCATTATTCGGGTTGTTGCTCACACCTCCCATTATTCGGGTTGTTGCTCACACCTCCCATTATTCGGGTTGTTGCTCACACCTCCCATTATTCAGGTTGTTGCTCACACCTCCCATTATTCGGGTTGTTGCTCACACCTTCCATTATTCGGGTTGTTGCTCACACCTCCCATTATTCGGGTTGTTGCTCACACCTCCCATTATTCGGGTTGTTGCTCACACCCCTCAAAGCTTAGGTACACTTTTTTTTCCTTTTTATTCTTCCTCTTCCTTCTTCTTCTTCTTCTTCTTCTTCTTCCTCCTCCTCCTCCTCCTCCTCCTCCTCCTCCTCCTCCTCCTCCTCCTCCTCCTCCTCCTCTCACCTGTGATAATTACCTGTATTATTTATAACTCACAATTATTCACACAGTAAAGACCACTCACATATAATCATTCATTTCCACGTAATTATAATAATTATCATTATTATAATCTTTACCATTATCAGCAGTCAATATTTTCATAATTTTCCTAACATTAATATCATAATTGTTGTCAACACCTTGGTATAATAATAATAATAATAATAATAATAATAATAATAATAATAATAATTAATAATAAGAAGAATAACAGCAAACAACAACAACAACAACAACAACAACAACAACAACAACAACAACAACAACAACAACAACAACAATAATAATAATAATAATAATAATAATAATATCGTTCATTAACAGTAGTGTTTTATGGGTTTTAATTTAAATATATTAAATAAAGATTCAAGCAACGACGAGAAATAATTTTGAGAAACATGGTTATCGCGCTGTGGCGTTCCTCAGGGGTCAGTACGCGAGTGAGACACAAGAAAACAGTTCAGACATAGTCTTAATACCGCTTTTGTGCGCAGCTGACATAAGGGCGTTCAACACCATTTACCTCCTAACAGGGGCCAGTGTTGGGTCCTCCTCTGTTCGTAATCGACGTTAAACAGCAGATTTGAATGCAAAATTGCACAACAGTTGGTGCAAATTCTCAACAGGTGGTGCAGATTCACAACAGCTGGTGCAGATTCACAACATCTAATGCAGATTCACAACAGCTGGTGCAAATTCACAACAGCTGGTACAGATTCACAACATCTAGTGCAGATTAACAACAGCTGGTGCAGATTAGCAACCGCTGGTGCAGATTCACAACAGCTGGTGCAAATTCACAACAGCTGGTGCAACTTCACAACAGCTGTTACAAATTCACAAATAACCCAGGAGTTTCACACCCGTTGACCGTCTAACAGTGTTGTCGACTCTGATGACACATGAGAATTTACGTACCTAAACTCTTTTGATCTAACTGTTCAACAGTGAGACACAGATGTGTCTCACTGTTGCAGCAGAGATACAAAAAGAGTACCTTACGATACCATTCTCTCTCTCTCTCTCTCTCTCTCTCTCTCTCTCGCTCGCTCTCCACACACACACGGTTCATCTTATCGGTCTGTGATCATTCCTTCCCCTAATTCTCTTATTGCTTGCTGTCCTCCTCCTCCTCCTCCGAGAAAGAGTGATAGAGGGAGAGAGAGAGAGAGAGAGAGTGAGAGAGAGAGAGAGAGAGAGAGTCGTCAAATTATAGAGTCCTTGACAGCCTTTCGATGAGTCCCGTGACTAATGGGAACGAATTTTCGTGACATTGTTTGACTGGGTGTTGACAAGTTGGCCCACCCTCCTTCCCGCCCACGACATGACCCCGGGTCAGGTCAGGTTTCTAGTCCCTCCTTGAAAATCAGGTCAAATTATCCTCCCACAAGAGGAAATTGTCGCTAATGTGCGATACCACAGTGGCTGGACGTGTACTGGTAATTGACAGTGATAGTGATGTGTTGATGGTGATGTGTTAATGGTGTTGGTGATGTGCTGATGTCTTGGTGGACTTTGGCCTGTCTGTTGGTGGTGATGGTTGATGGAGATCTGTTGGTAATGTGCTCTGTTGTGTTCTATTGTGTAGTTTTGGTGTTCTGTTGTGTTGTATTGGTGTTCTGTTGTGTTTTGTTGTGTTGTATTGGTGTTCTGTTGTTCTAGTTGTTGTATTGGTGTTCCGTTGTGTTCTATTGTGTTGTCTTGGTATAGTGAACTCTGTGTTGGTGATGTGATCATGTCAGGTGTTCTTTGGGTTGAAAAAAATATAGTTTGTGTTGATGAATGTTGATGAGTTGTGCAAGAGAAACGTTTCCACAATAAAGATAGTGAAGTGTTGCACTTGTATTACTTATCAAATTGTTGATATTTTACGTCATCAGTAGGATAATCTGTATGTTGGTGGTGTGTGTGTGTGTGTATGTGTGTGTTGGTGGATGATAGTCTGTGCATTAGTTATGTGTTAGTGTTCGGTGATATGTATGATGATATTTTGGCTGTCTGGAATATGTTGGTGGTGTTTGGTCTGTATGTGGAAAGTGTTAGTGTTTGTTGCTGTGTTGGTGGACGATTAATCAGTATGGGAGGTGTAACTAGTGTAATCCCAAAATGATCAGTGTTCCGCCTTATATTATTCATATTGCATATTAGTGTCCTAATTACAGCAGTATCCTAGTCAATAGAGCACAGACGAGAAAGAGGTTTCACGAAGACCTAAACAGGGTTCACGGATGATTCAACATATAAATGCTGGATTGTAACCAAAACAAGAGAAGCTGTTAGACAAGAGAGTGTAGCATAGTGTAACATATTATAAAGAGTCGCTTTTTCCACCGTTACACTTGAGAAACTCTTATTCTGAAAGCTAAAACCGTCAGAGTTAGGATCATCGAAGGGCTAAGTGCTAACCACAAGGAGCAGCAAAACGCTATACGACCAATCTTTCTCTCCAGAAAATCTAAAATAATCCTTCCTTTTGTCAAAAGTAGTCGAGTCACTGTGGCCTCTACGGCGGCCCACTGTGTACACAAACAAGGCCACAATGACAACAAATGACAATTGGCCGTAAATCCCCCCAGCCCCTTGCTTGAGCAAACTGTCTTCTGGACCATAACCTTCAGTATTTACCTTCTGTTCTGAGGGGTAAACTGAACCTTGGGTCAGGAGGAGATAACGTTGAGTGTCGGTTGAAGATGGCAGGAGCCGGGAGCAAACCGTTGGTCTTATGGGACAAAGTTAAAAATGAAAGGGGTGAGCAGAGACCCCTGTGGAACTCCCCGCTGTGAGGATAATTGCTGCCCCTCCCACCCGCCACCTTGACCTGACCTCACCTCAAGATACATCGACAAATCCAGCTCAGCTGGGACAGGCCCAGAGGTAGTGGATTAATAGAGACAGTAGGGAATTGTAGCTTTTAGCTCATAAATGCGCTAATTCACTAAATGCTAAAATAATAATCTTCCAATAGCCTCATTAAAGTCTTATTCACTGGACCATTTCTATGTCAACAGTCATTACTGAAGTCACACTAGTAACTAGCATCTAGAAATCCCCTTTATATGTCAATAAACATTACTTAAACAACGTAAATAGCTACTGTAGCATCTAGATAATCTTGATATGTCAAAAACATTACTTGAGTCACGGCTATTTTCCGAAGCCAGTAAATTCTGACAGGCACTGACTGCGCCCTCAAACTTAATACATGTTTATGTGAAGATGTTTCAGGAGATGCCACAGGTACTGTCATCCACACATCTTACTACGTACCTTTGTATGTGGAACGTTATTTCCATCAATATAAATAAGATAAAATTTTGTTCGTATTTTTAACCCCGGGGGGTTAGCTATCCAGGATAACACAAGAAAAATCAGTGCGTCATCGAGGACTGTGATTATTTCCATTGGGGTCCTCAATCTTGTCCCCCAGGATGCGACCCACACCAGTCGACTAACACCCAGGTACCTACTTGCTTGCTAGATGAACGGGACAACTTGTGTAAGGAAACACGCCGAATGTTTCCACCCTTGCCGGGAAATGAACCACGGATACTCAGTGTGTGAAGCCAGAGCGTTGCCTACCAGGTCACGGGCCACCAGAGCCCTAATGAGGACGTGGCTGATCAGGTCATTTTGGGTATGTGGGAGTACACGAGAGACAAATAGTAGAGGATTAGAAATCCACACCGAGGCTGTCTGCTGAGAGAACTATCTAGGCGCCACTAAGAACTTTATCTACAGTGCTTTTCATGTTTCATATTACTTGGATCTGCCTAGCATAAGCCAGTAGGCCTGCTGCAGTGCTCCTTCTTTCTTATGTTCTTAGATCTCTCTCGATTAAACACTGTACGGTGATCCATTTCTTTTATAAGGTGTGTGGAGAAACCCACCATCACTTCTTACGTGATCTTTAACATTTTTGTGGTGTGGACCTGTAAGCCGGCTATTACAACCCAGGAGTCCAAATGGGCTGTTATCCTGGGTGTAAAGGGAGCAAAATAAACACAGCAGAAAAACTTTTGGCTTGTATTATCCTTCACCAATTTAGAACAGAAGTATGTACTCTATATACACTATGTACAACAATAGGCATTAGTGCACTCCACGGTAAGCAAGGCAGAATAGAAGCCACTAGAGAGCAGACCGTACTTCAACCAGCTCTAGAATGGGAATGACAAGGGCAGAGAGGTGAGTGGTACCCACAACACCTCTGCGATTGCCAAAACTATCTTCTCATTGGCTGGAACCAGGGTACTGATTGAACGACGGGGCCCCATCATCAACCATTAGTACCTGGTTCGCTGGTTGGGGGAGATAGCCTTTCAATGAGGGTGTGTACATGCGCCGAATAAAGGTTACGTACTCTTTGCATGCCACACCAACGAAAGGTCTCGGTCGAATAACAAAAGGCGCCACTAAGAACCTCATCTAAAGGAGTTTTCATATTTCTCCTGACGAAGAAACCTCTGGTGGGCCATGGCAGCAGCGACACTGGACTCAGTAGTACAAATAATTCATTTCCTCCCCTGTTCTTACCTCATTCATATCTTTTCTTTATACTCCCTCATCCACCGCCCTCTCGTTACTAAATAAGTGACTATGTGCATTATTTTTTTTTCATTACAGCTCTACTCTGTAATCCACTGCTCAGTCAAGCCCTTCAATCCTCTCCTACCCACCACAACTCTCTCTCTCTCTCTCTCTCTCTCTCTCTCTCTCTCTCTCTCTCTCTCTCTCTCTCTCTCTTTCTCTTTCTCTTTCTCAAACACACATACTCAAGTTCTACTACATCTCAACACCTTCAATTACGCCCATTACAGTTCAGCCACTCCCTTTACCCTCCCTTACCCCTTACTAAAGGAGTGAACCCACGTGTCAGCCCTTCCCTGGTGACCTGATCTCACATGACCTGAGATGAGAAACAAAAGAAGACGGAAGATGACCCGACATCGTCACCTCTGTGGCTCGTACTGCTCGAGTTACAACCTCATCTGTGTTGATGGGTGTCGCGGGTGTTGATGGGTGTCGCGGGTGTTGATGGGTGTCTCGGGTGTTGATGGGTGTCGCGGGTGTTGATGGGTGTCGCGGGTGTTGATGGGTGTCTCGGGTGTTGATGGGTGTCGCGGGTGTTGATGGGTGTCGCGGGTGTTGATGGGTGTCGCGGGTGTTGATGGGTGTCTCGGGTGTTGATGAATATGGCGAGTGATACTATAAATTTTGAGATAAAATAATAACAAATTGTAAATAAGATACGTTCAAATGTGCCCCTGTTAGCCCTTTGAGGACATTTTTCCTAGGCCTTTTATGTCCACAAGTGGTTATGGGGCTTCTCCATTCAGCATGTTACTCGTTAAGCGAGTCAGGTGTGTTCACTGATATATCAATTTTGATCGTTATAATATTATTGTAATAGTAAATAGTAGAGAAGGACTTTTACCTGGAGCCTACCCTCCAGGTAGGCTCCAGGTAAACAACAAAAATATACATACGTCTAAGTTAAAAAATGCATTTTGACCTTTATTTGTAAAATATGTGCACTTCGATTTACGTTTTAATTACAAGAGTTACGCTGAGAGATATATCATCATATTCAGTTAGAATTATAATGTAAAAAGATATAATTTTGGTAAGATTTCTATTCCAAAACGGTACTTTGCAAAACAGTTAACCTCTACACAGAGCTATGTCATTTCCACATAAACAGGATGAACACTCTAAGTAAAGCCTTGGAGTGAGTCGTCGCTAACAGAACTGAGATTCACTTCTCATTCCCAGTTCCACAAATCTGTTTACACCTCCTTGACCTGCTTTGACCCTGGTGACCCCGAGAGTAGGGACAGGCCAACAGAGGGTGGCACTAATGCTCGAAAAGCGACACCTTAGGCACTAAGTAGGAAATATTTGGTGACACAGTGAAGATTACAAGATGACGAGTGTTGGTATTGGTGAGTGGCACAACCGCACCGGGGTCAGACTTTGTTTATCTTGGAGAGTAAACGCTCTGAGCAGGCCAGATATTATATATACTTCTTTCTTGAACAACATTAGGTATATTGCTATTGTACTGCTACTTTATTTTCTATTTATTTACGGGGAAAACTAGCTGTTTCCCAGCATTGTTCCATCATACGAGGCGAGCTTCACTTATCAGGTAATTTACAGTTCGATACTAACATCGCTGAAGCTATGGTGAACCATTATATTTTATCACAGAAAATGGATCTCATTCACCAGGTAATGAAATCAGTCTGAGTATTCCACTGTGGGTTCAGTAGCTTCGGCAGTTTTAAAGGGTTCATTCCAGTAAGACTGGAATTACTGTTATATAGGATTTAGTATCATCTGTTATGTTGACTTATGCACACGGTGTGAATAAACGCTTTACAAAACCAGCCAGCGGCCTCTTCAGTCCAATGTAGAGAAAGGTGGAAGACGAGGAGAAGTTGAGGTACTCAGTCCCTTAGCCTGGAGTCTATGTTTTCAATTCATTAAGACTGATGATATGATTGTCTTTCATCCAAGCATTGTCAGCGTCATTCTAGATTAGATTTTAACGCCGAAGCAGCTAATTTATTCTTCATTATTCCCAGTATCGGCCCCATGGACGGTAGTAGCTAGTTTATTGTACACCCCGTATCCATCCTATGGATGGTAGTATCTAGTTTATTGTACACCCCGTATCCATCCTATGGACGGTATTAGCTAGTTTATTGTACACCCCGTATCCATCCTATGGACGGTAGTAGCTAGTTTATTGTACATCCCGTATCCATCCTATGGATGGTAGTATCTAGTTTATTGTACATCCCGTATCCATCCTATGGACGGTAGTAGCTAGTTTATTGTACACCCTGTATCCATCCTATGGACGGTAGTAGCTAGTTTATTGCACACCCCGTATCCATCCTATGGACGGTAGTAGCTAGTTTATTGTACACCCCGTATCCATCCTATGGACGGTAGTAGCTAGTTTATTGTACGCCCCGTATCCATCCTATGGACGGTAGTAGCTAGTTTATTGTACACCCCGTATACATCCTATGGACGGTAGTAGCTAGTTTATTGTACACCCCGTATCCATCCTATGGACGGTAGTAGCTAGTTTATTGTACACAACTACTGGATCACTATGACATGGCCTTGGATGCACTGGAAGAAAATCAGAATGCAGATGTAATATACACAGACTTTGCAAAAGCAAATGATAGGATGGATAATGAGAACGTTCAAAACGAGAGATGCCAAGCCAATGATGATCCTTTTCAAATCACTTGTTCTCTCTAGGCTGGAATACTGCTGTACATTAACATCTCCATTCAAAGCAGGTGAAATCGCAGATCTAGAGAGTGTACAGAGATCCTTTACTGCACGTATAAGTTCTGTCAAGCACCTTAACTACTGGGAACGCTTGGAAACACTTGACTTGTACTCGTTGGAACACAGGAGGGAGAGATATATCATAATCTACACTTGGAAAATCTTGGAAGGTATGGTCCCAAATCTGCACACAGAAATCACTCCCTACGAAAGTAAAAGACTGGGCAGGCGATGCAAAATGCCCCCAATAAAAAGTAGGGGCGCCATTGGTACACTAAGGGAAAACACCATAAGTGTCCGGGGCCCAAAACTGTTCAACAGCCTCCCATCAAGCATTAGGGGAATTGCCAATAAGCCCCTGGTGCCTTCAAGAGAGAGCTGGACAGATACCTAAAGTCAGTGCCGGATCAGCCGGGCTGTGGCTCGTACGTTGGACTGCGTGCGGCCAGCAGTAACAGCCTAGTTGATCAGGCCCTGATCCATCGGGAGGCCTGGTCATGGACCGGGCTGCGGGGGCGTTGATCCCCGGAATAACCTCCAGGTAACCTCCAGGTAACCTGTATCCATCCTATGGATGGTAGTAGCTAGTTTATTGTACACCCTGTATCCATCCTATGGACGGTAGTAGCTAGTTTATTGTACACCCTGTATCCATCCTATGGACGGTAGTAGCTAGTTTATTGTACACCCCGTATCCATCCTATGGACGGTAGTAGCTAGTTTATTGTACACCCCGTATCCATCCTATGGACGGTAGTAGCTAGTTTATTGTACACCCTGTATCCATCCTATGGACGGTAGTAGCTAGTTTATTGTACACCCCGTATCCATCCTATGGACGGTAGTAGCTAGTTTATTGTACACCCCGTATCCATCCTATGGACGGTAGTAGCTAGTTTATTGTACACCCCGTATCCATCCTATGGACGGTAGTAGCTAGTTTATTGTACACCCCGTATCCATCCTATGGATGGTAGTAGCTAGTTTATTGTACACCCCGTATCCATCCTATGGATGGTAGTAGTTAGTTTATTATACACTCCGTATCCATCCTGTGGAGAGTAACACAAGAGATTAATGAGGGTGTAAGCGGGGTGATGGGGGAGGTGGTGGTCAGAAACTCTTAATGTTCTGGGAAGACAAACATCACTTGACTTAGTCTTCTCATCAACACATGCTAAACTCTATACGATGGAATTTTCTTCTTCCTCCTTTCCTTATTTCTCACTTCTTTCTTCTTCTTCTTCTTCTATAACAACAACAACTCATCTTTCTCTACATTTTATTCAGTCTTGTAAATATTCAATCAACTTGTTGTGCTTCCTGTAACTATTTCAGACTATATCTTACTTTTTGCCCCTCACTCCTTCCTCCCTCCCTCCCTTCCTTCCTTCCTTCCTTCCCTCCTTCCTTCTCTCCTTCCTTCCTTCCCTCCCTCCTTCCTTCCTTCCCTCCTTCCCTCCTTGGGCAGTTCCAACGATTTCACTCTTCCTTCATCACGTCCAGTCTCACCCTGACGCTACTGTAGGTTACCTGGTTACCTGGAGGTTATTCCGGGGATCAACGCCCCCGCGGCCCGGTCCATGACCAGGCCTCCCGGTGGATCAGGGCCTGATCAACCAGGCTGTTACTGCTGGCCGCACACAGTCCAACGTACGAGCCACAGCCCGGCTGATCCGGCACTGACTTTAGGTATCTGTCCAGCTCTCTCTTGAAGGCAGCCAGGGGCTTATTGGCAATTCCCCTAATGCTTGATGGGAGGCTGTTGAACAGTCTTGGGCCCCGGACATTTCTATATCTCCCCCAGATGGTCCCGGGTATATTGCTGTTTCTCCTGAACAAATCATCAAAGACCATTTATTGAAATCGGCTGGTATTTTCACAGCATTGTGGCTAATTTCCGCTGTGATCCCTAATTAATAATAAAAATAATAACAATCTTTATTTCTACAAGTACATGTACTAGGTATACGGACGTAGGTGACATCAATGACATACTACTATATAGAAAGCCCCTTGTTATGCTGAGCATTTCGGGCAAATTAAGTCAGTTTTGACCCAGGATGGCACCCACGCCAGTCGACTAATACCCAGGTAACTATTTTACTGAGAGGTGAACATGGACAGCAGGTGCCATTAAGGAAACATATCCTAAGGTTTCCACCCGTACCGGGGATCAACCCCCGGACCTCAGGGTGTGAGCTGAGTGCGCTAGAGATCGAGTTACTGGACACCTAGCACTTTCCCTAGGATGCCATCCAAGACAATCCATCAACTCCCAGGCACATATTTACTGCTAGATAAACAATGGCAGCAGGTGTTTTGTGGCCTATTTAAATGTCCCGCCTCGCTCAGGGTTCGTCCCGGGTAATTTTGGTTGCGAACAGGGAGGGAAAGAGTGGAAAGAGGAGGTATGAATGAAGGAAAAAGGGAGAGAGGGTGGAAGTGAGGGTACAGGGAAGAATGGATCAAGAAAAAGAGAGAAAGTAGTAAGGAGGAAAGGAGAAGAGAGTAAGAAGAGTAAGGGGAGGATAACGAAGAGAGAGAAAGAGAGAGAGAGAGAGAGAGAGAGAGAGAGAGAGAGAGAGAGAGAGGGTAATAAAGAGCAGGAGGAGAGAAGTCAAGAAGACTTGTGGAAGCCAAATTGAAATCGTATTTTTTGCCTTCGGTCTCTGTTTTCTTTGTAGAGGAGGGATGTGCTGGGAGGGATGTGCTGGGAGGGATGTGCTGGGAGGGACGTACCGGGAGGGATGTGCTGGGAGGGATGTGCTGGGAGGGATGCACCGGGAGGGATGTGCTGGGAGGGATGTGCTGGGAGGGATGTGCTGGGAGGGATGTGCTGGGAGGGATGTGCTGGGAGGGATGTACCGGGAGGGATGTGCTGGGAGGGATGTGCTGGGAGGGATGCACCGGGAGGGATGTGCTGGGAGGGATGTGCTGGGAGGGATGTGCTGGGAGGGATGTGCTGGGAGGGATGTGCTGGGAGGGATGTACCGGGAGGGATGTGCTGGGAGGGATGTGCTGGGAGGGATGCACCGGGAGGGATGTGCTGGGAGGGATGTGCTGGGAGGGATGTGCTGGGAGGGATGTGCTGGGAGGGATGTGCTGGGAGGGATGTGCTGGGAGGGATGTGCTGGGAGGGATGTGCTGGGAGGGATGTGCTGGGAGGGATGCACCGGGAGGGATGTGCTGGGAGGGATGTGCTGGGAGGGATGCACCGGGAGGGATGTGCTGGGAGGGATGCACCGGGAGGGATGTGCTGGGAGGGATGTGCTGGGAGGGATGTGCTGGGAGGGATGCACCGGGAGGGATGTGCTGGGAGGGATGTGCTGGGAGGGATGCACCGGGAGGGATGTGCTGGGAGGTATGTGCTGGGAGGGATGCACCGGGAGGGATGTGCTGGGAGGGATGTGCTGGGAGGGATGTGCTGGGAGGGATGTGCTGGGAGGGATGTACCGGGAGGGATGTGCTGGGAGGGATGTGCTGGGAGGGATGCACCGGGAGGGATGTGCTGGGAGGGATGTGCTGGGAGGGATGTGCTGGGAGGGATGTGCTGGGAGGGATGTACCGGGAGGGATGTACCGGGAGGGATGTGCTGGGAGGGATGTGCTGGGAGGGATGCACCGGGAGGGATGTGCTGGGAGGGATGTGCTGGGAGGGATGTGCTGGGAGGGATGTGCTGGGAGGGATGTGCTGGGAGGGATGCACCGGGAGGGATGTGCTGGGAGGGATGTGCTGGGAGGGATGTGCTGGGAGGGATGTGCTGGGAGGGATGTGCTGGGAGGGATGTGCTGGGAGGGATGTGCTGGGAGGGATGTGCTGGGAGGGATGCACCGGGAGGGATGTGCTGGGAGGGATGTGCTGGGAGGGATGTGCTGGGAGGGATGTGCTGGGAGGGATGTGCTGGGAGGGATGTGCTGGGAGGGATGCACCGGGAGGGATGTGCTGGGAGGGATGTGCTGGGAGGGATGCACCGGGAGGGATGTGCTGGGAGGGATGTGCTGGGAGGGATGTGCTGGGAGGGATGTGCTGGGAGGGATGTACCGGGAGGGATGTGCTGGGAGGGATGTGCGGGGAGGGTTGCCCGGGGAGGGATGTGCTGGGAGGGATGGCCTGGGAGGGATGTGGTGGGAGGGATGTGCTGGGAGGGATGTGGTGGGAGGGATGTGGTGGGAGGGATGTACTGGGAGGGATGTGCTGGGAGGGATGCACCGGGAGGGCTGTGCTGGGAGGGATGTGCTGGGAGGGATGTGCTGGGAGGGATGAGCCGGGAGGGATGTGCTGGGAGGGATGTGCTGGGAGGGATGTGCTGGGAGGGATGTGCTGGGAGGGATGTGCTGGGAGGGATGAGCCGGGAGGGATGTGCTGGGAGGGATGTGCTGGGAGGGATGTGGTGGGAGGGATGTGCTGGGAGGGATGTGGTGGGAGGGATGTGGTGGGAGGGATGTACTGGGAGGAATGTGCTGGGAGGGATGTGGTGGGACGGATGTGGTGGAAGGGATGTGCTGGGAGGGATGTGCTGGGAGGGATGTGCTGGGAGGGATGTGCTGGGAGGGATGTACCGGGAGGGATGTACCGGGAGGGATGTACCGGGAGGGATGTACCGGGAGGGATGTACCGGGAGGGATGTGCCGGGAGGGATGTACCGGGAGGGATGTACCGAGAAGGATGTACTGGGAGGGATGTACCGGGAGGGATGTACCGGGAGGGATTTGCCGGGAGGGATGTGCCGGGAGGGATGTGCCGGGAGGGATGTGCCGGGAGGGATGTGCCGGGAGGGATGTACCGGGAGGGATGTACCGAGAGGGACGTACCGGAAGGGATGTACCGGGAGGGATGTGCCGGGAGGGATGTACTGGGAGGGATGTACCGGGAGGGATGTACCGGGAGGGATGTACCGGGAGGGATGTACCGGGAGGGATGTACCGGGAGGGATGTACCGGGAG
>NC_091300.1:5995458-6002958 GCF_038502225.1 Cherax quadricarinatus | reverse complement strand
TGGTGGTGGTGAGAATGGTGAGGGTGATGGTGGTGGTGATGGTGGTGGTGGTGGAGGTGGTGGTGGTGATGGTGGTGGTGGTGGTGGTGGTGGTGATGGTGGTGGTGGTGGTGATGGTGGTGGTGGTGGTGATGGTGGTGATGGTGGTGGTGGTGGTGGTGGTGGTGGTGGTGGTGGTGATGATGGTGGTGGTGGTGATGATGGTGGTGGTGGTGGTGATGGTGGTGATGGTGGGGATGGTGGTGATGGTGGTGGTTATGGTGGTGGTGATGGTGATGGTGGTGATGGTAGTGATGGCGGTGGTGGTGATGGTGGTGGTGATGTTGGTGATGGTGATGGTGGTTGCGATGGTGGTGGTGTCGATGGTGGTGGTGTCGGTGGTGGTGGTGATGGTGGTGTTGATGGTGATGGTGGTGGTGGTGATGGTGGTGATGGTGATGGAGATGGTGGTGGTGATGGTGGTGGTGATGGTGGTGGTGATGGTGGTGGTGAAGGTGGTGGTGGTGGTGAGGCTGATGGTGGTGATGGTGGTGATGGTGAAGGTGGTGATGGTATTGGTGATGGTGGTGGATGTGGTTGTGGTGATGGTGATGGTGGTGGTGATGGTGGTGGAGTTGGTGGTGGTGGTGGTGATGGTGGTGGTGATGGTGGTGGTGGTGGTGGTGATGGTGGTGGTGAGGCTGATGGTGGTGATGGAGATGGTGGAGATGGCGGTGGTGGTGGAGATGGTGGTGGTGGTGGTGGAGATGGTGGTGGTGGAGGTGGTGGAGTTGATGTAGAAGATGGAGTTGGTGACTGAAACCGCTGCCACCATTATCACAAGATGTTGCTGTCACTACCACCACCACCCATCACCACTACCACTCATCACCACCACTACCACCCATCACCACCATTACCACCCATCACTACGACCAATACTCCTCTTTCCCTCCCAACCGCACCCTTCTTAACGCCACTCGTCCAGAATCCAATAATCCCGGTGGTGGTGGTGGTGGTGGTGGTGGTGGCGGTGGTGGTGGTGGTGGTGGTGGTGGTGGCGGTGGTGGTGGTGGTAGTAGTGGTGGTAGTGGTGGTGGTAGTGGCCGCCTGTGACATAATAAAAGGTGTCAGGATCCCTCAAGAGCCTCACCTCTAAGCTGTGACACAGTGAAGAGAAGAGATGTCAAATGCGAGAGAAGAGGTGTCAGACAGAAGAGGTGTCAGACAGAAGAGGTGTCAGACAGAAGAGGTGTCAGACAGAAGAGGTGTCAGGCAGAAGAGGTGTCAGACAGAAGAGGTGTCAGACAGAAGAGGTGTCAGACAGAAGAGGTGTCAGACAGAAGAGGTGTCAGACAGAAGAGGTGTCAGACAGAAGAGGTGTCAGGCAGAAGAGGTGTCAGACAGAAGAGGTGTCAGACAGAAGAGGTGTCAGACAGAAGAGGTGTCAGACAGAAGAGGTGTCAGACAGAAGAGGTGTCAGACAGAAGAGGTGTCAGGCAGAAGAGGTGTCAGACAGAAGAGGTGTCAAACAGAAGAGCTGTCAGACAGAAGAGGTGTCAGACACAAGAGGTGTCAGACACAAGAGGTGTCAGGCAGAAGAGGTGTCAGACAGAAGAGGTGTCAGACAGAAGAGGTGTCAGACAGAAGAGGTGTCAGGCAGAAGAGGTGTCAGACAGAAGAGGTGTCAAACAGAAGAGCTGTCAGACAGAAGAGGTGTCAGACACAAGAGGTGTCAGACACAAGAGGTGTCAGGCAGAAGAGGTGTCAGACAGAAGAGGTGTCAGACAGAAGAGGTGTCAAACAGAAGAGGTGTCAGACAGAAGAGGTGTCAGATAGAAGAGGTGTCAGACACAAGAGGTGTCAGACACAAGAGGTGTCAGGCAGAAGAGGTGTCAGGCAGAAGAGGTGTCAGGCAGAAGAGGTGTCAGGCAGAAGAGGTGTCAGACAGAAGAGGTGTCAGACAGAAGAGGTGTCAGACAGAAGAGGTGTCAAACACAAGAGGTGTCAGGCAGAAGAGGTGTCAGTTGAGAGATTCAGATTTTGTCTCCGAGGCGGCAACAACATACAGATACACAAAAGGCCAAGGAACTAGGCTCCGAAAAGAGTAATGGGGAGTACATCTTAATATATACATATTTACAATTTATGTCTCATCTGTTGCAAACAAATTTAGGGTTCTGTGTATTGTGAAAATGTCTGGTATGTTGTTTTAATTAATAAGATACTTTGACATATCATAATGGCTATTATACTATCTATCTCTTTATTTCTCCATAAGTGAACAATTAAGATTGTAATGTTTAAGAAAGTGACCATAAGGCTGGCCACATTTTTTGCGTCTAATTTGGTCATCATCTATGCGTCTACCAAACTGTCAGAAGTACTTGTAAACAAGCCTAAGCCTGGCTACTACAATTTAAGTTGCTTCATAAATATGCTTAAACACGTTCTTGATATTATTAAATCCAAAGCTTTGTAGATGAATGGTTCAGAGAACCGACATGTTGATAAACTAGACACATGTGCAACTCTTTGGTAACTTTATTGAGGAAACGTTTCGCCACACAGTGGCTTCATCAGTCCATACGTAGGAGAAACTTGAAGAACAGGAGGAGAATGAGGTAATCAGACCCTCAACCTTGAGTCGATGTGTTCAGTCCATCAATCTTGAATAGATTGATGGACTGAACACATCGACTCAAGATTGAGGGAATGATTACCTCATTCTCCTCCTGTTCTTCAAGTTTCTCCTACGTATGGACTGATGAAGCCACTGTGTGGCGAAACGTTTCCTCAATAAAGTTACCCAAGAGTTGCACATGTGTCTAGTTTATCAAATCCAAAGCTATTGAGATTCATTATTTAATTCTCTCCTAACCTTCTAATATTCCTTGATACAGGTTTTCCAAAGTTATATTCTGTTTTTATCTGTGATAGATTCCATAAGAATTCCATGTTAATTCCCCTTTTATCTCTTTTTTTAATATATATTCCTGGCTTGTCCAATGAGCATATTAACTATGTTGATCAAGTGTCTTCACTGATGACATAGAATCATTAATGATCAAGGAGTCAAACTCAGTGTCATAAGTTAACTTTAGCGTCATTAGGATAGCAAACAAGTCAGTTTGCAGTGTAGACGCCCAGGTGCTAATTCTTACGCCTAACTCAACATGGTTGCTATAGTTCTTCTATAGGGAGGTGACAACAAGTGTAGACGCAGCCCTACTAGTAGACTAATGCTTAAATCCAACAGTGTTAATGGCTTCTGATATTGTATATTACCATTAACTGTTAAGCGAGTAATTCCTTCCTGAGAAGTTGCCTTTGTAATTGATTTAAGGAATTAATTACTAGCCCGTGAGCTTCTTGGGAGGAGTTTTAAGATATGTGATATTAAATGAATCCCACTTCCGAGGAGAGGTGTTTATTAACTTCTAGATAAAATGTTGGATTTGCAGTGACAGTGTTTGGTTCATTTCTGAACATTGTAGTACCAAGTACGGTGTCATCTCAATAATCCTATCACCATTACTAAGAATATTAAGCTTTACGACAGTCAGAAACAATTCTGAGAGCTTATTTTTGTATTAGCATAATCAGTAAAAGATTAAATTCGGCTTTGTACATCGTACTCTCTATACTTACACTAACACCATAGTTGGGGTTGTAGCCAGCAACAGCTCTTTGCGTTTCTTAATTAGTTGTGGTATAATGGATTTATCGACAGGTAAATCTATGCCAAGATACCTGTAAGATTTAACGTGGCTGACGTTTTCACTTTGCAGACAGATGGGCGAAGGATATCGTTTGTTTGTTAGTATCTTGGTCTTAGAAGAAGATATGATGAGGCCTGGTCGATTATACATTACTTGAACTTCATTATAAATGATTCTCATTTTCTAATGCTCTGTTGTATGGATTATGACATCATCACCATAGTTTACAGCATTATGAATAAACAGAAATATGTACGGGAGGCTTGAACCGTAGTCCTTAAATTCAAGCCTCTCGTCCATCCTTCTGTTTATTAATTGACATAGTTTAAATCTATGTTTATTAATTGACATAGTTTACATCTGTGTTTATTAATTGACAAAGCTTACAGCTACATGTTTAGGTGGTGTGGTTAGAAGAATGAGACCATTAATTAAGACATTAAATAGCATGGGACCGAAAACTTCGTCTTGTGGTGTACCTCGCTTCTAAAAACCTTTATAGACAACAAGGAAAACTCTTATTTAATAGACAAACCTATAATCTAAGTAGGTTACCACCAATATTTATCTTGGCTAGTTCGTGTAGTTCTGTTTGTAGGCAGATTGTAAATCAAGAAATATTTGCATACTCGAAGTGCAGTGAGAAAGATGATAATACAATTCTGTACATTTTTTTCCGTTCCTAAAATCATTGAGACGAGATGGAAGAGATATCACATAAGGTGTCCGTGGCTTGGTTGGTAGCGTCCTCAGCTCACACGCTGAGGAACCGGGATCGACCCCTTCGCAGGCGAAACACTGGGCGTGTTTCCTACATCTGCTGCCCCTGTTCACCGAGTAGCAAGTAGGATCGCACACTGGAGGCAAGAATAAATAACTCCAGTGGAAGTAAGACAGTCCCAGATGACGCACAGACTTTACTGGGCGATCCTGGGTGGCTGACACTCCCCGGATTAAAAAAAAAATGAACAAGCGGGGTGTCTAATAGGAGAAAAAAGGTCAAATGAAAGAAGTGTGAGATGGAAATGATGTCAGACGGAAGCTGCGTCAGGTAGAAATGAGATATCAGATGAAATAGAAAGCCATTTGAGTAAACGAGAGGCTTTAGGGAGAATAGAAGATATGTTTGCAAACCTCTCATATCCTCCCCATCATATCCTCCCCCTCATCCTCCCCCTCATATCCTCCCCCTCATCCTTCCCCTCATATCCTCCCCCTCATCCTCCCCCTCATATCCTCCCCCTCATATCCTCCCCCTCATATCCTCCCCCTCATATCCTCCCCCTCATATCCTCCCCCTCATATCCTCCCCCTCATATCCTCCCCCTCATATCCACCCCCTCATATCCTCCCCCTCATATCCTCCCCCTCATATCCTCCCCCTCATCCTCCCCCTCATATCCTCCCCCTCATCCTCCCCCTCATATCCTCCCCCTCATCCTCCCCCTCATATCCTCCCCCTCATATCCTCCCCCTCATATCCTTCCTCATTATTCACACATTTCCACCTCATGTTTAATTTTTGTGTTGATAAGGATAAATTTGCTTATAGATAAGGTTAGGCTCATATAACATGTTTTTATTTTTATCTTTATTTAAATGAAATCTAAAATCTCTTATCTATACCCAGCAGCTTGAGAGATAACAATGCCCAAGTGATAGCAACTCCTCCAGCTCTGCTGGAACGAAAGCTGTGAAGCTGCTGTAGCTGATGATCCTTTTATTGGAGTAACTGACAGCTGACAGTTATTCCATTAAGCTGACAGCTTTTTTTCAACTTCATGTATGTAATCCATCCTGTGTGTGGGAATGTGACAGGGGAAACATAGTATTCAAACCAGGGTACGAGTGGGGTTAGAACCCATGGTGGGCAAGTTGTAAAACTCCAGGCCAGTGCGTAAACCACTGGGCCAGCTGGCTACGATAAGATTCATCCAACTAGGTATATTGATACACCATAGGGAGGTTAGAATGGGCCACCACTGTGACCACAAATGCAAGTTTTTACAGATGAATCTCCCGCCAGTGTGGCCGTGACGAACTCTAGCTCGAGTCCCCTCAAAGCCGTCATCATGACTCACGAAATCTTAATGACACGATTGCAAACAAACCACGGAACGGGTTTGTTTTCCTTCCCTCTGTGTGACCATCAGGTGGAACAGGGTAGCCGCAGTTTGCTTATGTAACCAATTTTACTCAAATAAATCCATCATCCATCACCATCACCACCACCACCACCACCACCACCACCATCACCATCACCATCACCATCACCATCACCATCACCACCACAACATCTTCAAGCATAACCATCATCCTTGTGAGAAACTTCATGATGCAGTATCAGTGAGAAGTAGTAGAGGGTTTCAACACCTTAAGATTGCATTTCGCTATTTCCAGAATCCCTCGTATGAGTACTCAGCAGACACTTCACAGCAGCCACCGACAACACCCATCATCATCAGCAGCAGCCATCAGTAGCAGACACCAGCAGCAGCAGCCATCAGCAGCAGACACTAGAAGCAACAGCAACCATCAGCAGCAGACACTAGAAGCAGCAGCAGCCTATGACACAGTGGAAGCAGACTATGACATAATGGAAGCAGAGGCTCAGAATTAGATCTAACATGATAAACAGTCTTCCTGGACATTAAAATCTCTCACATACAGCTGCAAACATCTTTCAAACATCGGAAAAAGGAGACATTTTGCCCATTTCCAAATAAAAGTGTTACTGTTTGTCAGCCGAGACTGGAGGAGCTAGCAGCCGTCTCCCACGCTGAACAGAGGAAAGAGAGGGAGAGAGAGATGGCTAAATACAGGGCGTGGGGGAGAAGGGCAACAGTTCGAACCCCGAGTATTCCGCAAACCGCACCCATTGTTCCTATTCCTGGGCAGCCTAAGGGCCACGTTTCCACAATGCCCCCCGGACGCCCTTCATATGGGTTTGATCAGCTTAAGCGAACTTAAAAACACGGAGATCCAGCTGATACGACAGTTCCTCGCCGGTCCCGCTGTAGCCTCAACCTTTGAACTACTCGCAGAGATCCCTGTTGACAGCACCGTAGAAACGATTGTGTTTTATACACAAGTAACGTAAAAAGACTCCATAGATTAACTTTATTATATTTATTGAGCAATTCAACGAGACTTATCATTAATACTATTTAAAAATATACACACTTCAGCAGTTAGGGAAAGTGAAAAGTCTTGGATAATACAGTAAGTGTAGTGTATCAACACTGATATACACAGTGGTGTAGTAACACTGATGATACACAGTGGTGTAGTAACACTGATGATTCACAGTGGTGTAGTAACACTGATGATACACAGTGGTGTAGTAACACTGATGATTCACAGTGGTGTAGTAACACTGAAACTGCTAATCAGGACAATGAGGTTAACTAACTGTGGCTAAGTAAGTAAGAATTAACATATACAAGCTTCCACGCCCGTCCTCGCTCATGGTGGTAACACAGAGTGCAACACACACCGTGTTGCACTCACGGTAGTAACACGGAGTGCAACACAGACCGCGTTGCAATCACGTTTATAGCAGAGTGCAACACACACACACATACACACACACACACACACACACACACACACACACACACACACACACACACACACAAACAAACACACACACACACACAAACACACACACACACACAAACACACACACACAAACAAACACACACACACACATACACACAAACACACACACACACACACACACACACACACACACACACACACACACACACACACACACACACACATGAAGAAATTAGAA
>NC_091300.1:5942958-5990458 GCF_038502225.1 Cherax quadricarinatus | reverse complement strand
GTTGGTAACTGTGATATATGAGGGGAAGGTCTGTAGCGAAGTGGTTGGTAACTGTGATATATGAGGGGAAGGTCTGTAGCGAAGTGGTTGGTAACTGTGATATATGAGGGGAAAGTCTGTAGCGAAGTGGTTGGTAACTGTGATATATGAGGGGAAGGTCTGTAGCGAAGTGGTTGGTAACTGTGATATGTGAGGGGAAGGTCTGTAGCGAAGTGGTTGGTAACTGTGATATATGAGGGGAAGGTCTGTAGCGAAGTGGTTGGTAACTGTGATATATGAGGGGAAGGTCTGTAGCGAAGTGGTTGGTAACTGTGATATATGAGGGGAAGGTCTGTAACGAAGTGGTTGGTAACTGTGATATATGAGGGGAAGGTCTGTAGCGAAGTGGTTGGTAACTGTGATATATGAGGGGAAGGTCTGTAGCGAAGTGGTTGGTAACTGTGATATATGAGGGGAAGGTCTGTAGCGAAGTGGTTGGTAACTGTGATATATGAGGGGAAGGTGTGTAGCGAAGTGGTTGGTAACTGTGATATATGAGGGGAAGGTCTGTAGCGAAGTGGTTGGTAACTGTGATATATGAGGGGAAGGTCTGTAGCGAAGTGGTTGGTAACTGTGATATATGAGGGGAAGGTCTGTAGCGAAGTGGTTGGTAACTGTGATATATGAGGGGAAGGTCTGTAGCGAAGTGGTTGGTAACTGTGATATATGAGGGGAAGGTCTGTAGCGAAGTGGTTGGTAACTGTGATATATGAGGGGAAGGTCTGTAGCGAAGTGGTTGGTAACTGTGATATATGAGGGGAAGGTCTGTAGCGAAGTGGTTGGTAACTGTGATATATGAGGGGAAGGTCTGTAGCGAAGTGGTTGGTAACTGTGATATATGAGGGGAAGGTCTGTAGCGAAGTGGTTGGTAACTGTGATATATGAGGGGAAGGTCTGTAGCGAAGTGGTTGGTAACTGTGATATATGAGGGGAAGGTCTGTAGCGAAGTGGTTGGTAACTGTGATATATGAGGGGAAGGTCTGTAGCGAAGTGGTTGGTAACTGTGATATATGAGGGGAAGGTCTGTAGCGAAGTGGTTGGTAACTGTGATATATGAGGGGAAGGTCTGTAGCGAAGTGGTTGGTAACTGTGATATATGAGGGGAAGGTCTGTAGCGAAGTGGTTGGTAACTGTGATATATGAGGGGAAGGTCTGTAGCGAAGTGGTTGGTAACTGTGATATATGAGGGGAAGGTCTGTAGCGAAGTGGTTGGTAACTGTGATATATGAGGGGAAGGTCTGTAGCGAAGTGGTTGGTAACTGTGATATATGAGGGGAAGGTCTGTAGCGAAGTGGTTGGTAACTGTGATATATGAGGGGAAGGTCTGTAGCGAAGTGGTTGGTAACTGTGATATATGAGGGGAAGGTCTGTAGCGAAGTGGTTGGTAACTGTGATATATGAGGGGAAGGTCTGTAGCGAAGTGGTTGGTAACTGTGATATATGAGGGGAAAGTCTGTAGCGAAGTGGTTGGTATCTGTAATATATGAGGGGAAGGTCTGTAGCGAAGTGGTTGGTAACTGTGATATATGAGGGGAAGGTCTGTAGCGAAGTGGTTGGTAACTGTGATATATGAGGGGAAGGTCTGTAGCGAAGTGGTTGGTAACTGTGATATATGAGGGGAAGGTCTGTAGCGAAGTGGTTGGTAACTGTGATATATGAGGGGAAAGTCTGTAGCGAAGTGGTTGGTAACTGTGATATATGAGGGGAAGGTCTGTAGCGAAGTGGTTGGTAACTGTGATATATGAGGGGAAGGTCTGTAGCGAAGTGGTTGGTAACTGTGATATATGAGGGGAAGGTCTGTAGCGAAGTGGTTGGTAACTGTGATATATGAGGGGAAGATCTGTAGCGAAGTGGTTGGTAACTGTGATATATGAGGGGAAGGTCTGTAGCGAAGTGGTTGGCAACTGTGATACATGAGGGGAAGGTCTGTAGCGAAGTGGTTGGTAACTGTGATATATGAGGGGAAGGTCTGTAGCGAAGTGGTTGGTAACTGTGATATATGAGGGGAAGGTCTGTAGCGAAGTGGTTGGTAACTGTGATATATGAGGGGAAGGTCTGTAGCGAAGTGGTTGGTAACTGTGATATATGAGGGGAAGGTCTGTAGCGAAGTGGTTGGTCAGTGTTATGTGAAGGAAAGAGTGGCCAGGAGGGTGACAGTCTTGATGTTTATTCTCCTTATTTCATTCTCCCTGTTTATTCTCCTTATTTCTCTCTCCCTGTCTATTCTCCTTATTCCCTTCTCCCTGTTTATTCTCCTTATTTCCTTCTCCCTGTTTATTCTCCTTATTTCTCTCTCCCTGTCTATTCTCCTTATTTCCTTCTCCCTGTTTATTCTCCTTATTCCCTTCTCCCTGTTTTTTCTCCTTATTTCTCTTTCCCTGTCTATTCTCCTTATTTCCTTCTCCCTGTTTATTCTCCTTATTTCCTTCTCCCTTTTTATTCTCCATATTTCCTTCTCCCTGTCTATTCTCCTTATTTCCTTCTCTCTGTTTATTCTCCTTATTTCCTTTTCCCTGTTTATTCCCTTTATTTCTCTCTCCCTGTCTATTCTCCTTATTCCCTTCTCCCTGTTTATTCTCCTTATTTCCTTCTCCCTGTTTATTCTCCTTATTTCTCTCTCCCTGTCTATTCTCCTTATTTCCTTCTCCCTGTTTATTCTCCTTATTCCCTTCTCCCTGTTTTTTCTCCTTATTTCTCTTTCCCTGTCTATTCTCCATATTTCCTTCTCCCTGTCTATTCTCCTTATTTCCTTCTCCCTGTTTATTCTCCTTATTTCCTTTTCCCTGTTTATTCCCTTTATTTCTCTCTCCCTGTCTATTCTCCTTATTTCCTTCTCCCTGTATGCTCTCCTTATTTCCTTCTCCCTTTTTATTCTCCATATTTCCCTCTTCCTGTCTATTCTCCATATTTCCTTCTCCCTGTTTATTCTCCTTATTTCCTTCTCCCTGTTTATTAGCATTCTCTCAAGTTCCTTAAGTATTTTGGATACCATGACCGTATCTATTAATGTCGTTCTCTCTTTGGTTCTTGTTGGTTAACCTCTCTTATGTTTCTTCTCGTAGTTACACTCTCAATTCCGCTCCCACTTCCACTTCCGCTCTCACTTCCGTTCTCACTTCCGCTCTTACTTCCGCTGTCATTTCCGCTCTCACTATCGTCGCGAATTTTTGGATCTTCTGGAGTTGATCTGTATGATCAAATGCTGCATTCATGCTGCCTCCATGCTGCGTGCATATTGCCCTCATGCTGCCTCCATGCTGCCTTCATGCTGCCTCTATGCCGCTTTCATGCTGCCTCCATACTGCCTCCATGCTGCCTCCATGCTGTCTCCATGCTGCCTCCATGCTGTCTCCATGCTGCCTCCATGCTGCCTCCATGCTGCCTCCATGCTGTCTCCATGCTGCCTCCATGCTGCCTCCATGCTGCCTCCATGCTGCCTCTATACTGCCTCCATACTACCTCCATGCTACCTCCATGCTACCTCCATGCTACCTCCATGCTACCTCCATGCTACCTCCATGCTACCTCCATGCTACCTCCGTGCTACCTCCATGCTACCTCCATGCTACCTCCATGCTACCTCCATGCTACCTCCATGCTACCTCCATGCTACCTCCATGCTACCTCCATGCTACCTCCAAACTGCCTCCATGCTGCCTCCAAACTGCCTCCATGCTGCCTTTATGCTGCCTCCATGCTGCCTCCAAACTGCCTCCATGCTGCTTTCATGCTGCCTCCATGCTGCCTCCATGCTGCCTCCATGCTGCCTTCATGCTGCCTCCATGCTGCCTCCATGCTGCCTTTATGCTGTCTCCATGCTGCCTCCATACTGCCTCCATGCTGCCTCCAAGCTGCCTCCATGCTGCTTTCATGCTGCCTCCATGCTGCCTCCATGCTGCCTCCATGCTGCCTCCATGCTGCCTCCATGCTGCCTCTATGCTGCCTCCATGCTGCCTCCATGCTGCCTCTATGCTGCCTTTATGCTGCCTCTATGCTGTCTCCATGCTGCCTCCATGCTGTCTCCATGCTGCCTCCATGCTGCCTCCATACTGCCTTCATGCTGACTTCATGCTGCCTTCATGTTACTTCCATGCTTCTTTCATGCTGCCTCTATGCCGCTTTCATGCTGCCTCCATACTGCCTCCATACTGCCTCCATGCTGCCTCAATGCTGCCTCCATGCTGCCTCCATGCTGTCTCCATACTGCCTCCATGCTGCCTCCATGCTACCTTCATGCTGCTTTCATGCTGCCTCCATGCTGCCTTCATGCTGCCTCCATGCTGCCTCCATGCTGCCTTTATGCTGCCTCCATGCTGCCTCCATATTGTCTCCATGCTGCCTCCAAGCTGCCTCCATGCTGCTTTCATGCTGAATCCATGCTGCCTCCATGCTGTCTCCATGCTGCCTCCATGCTGCCGCCATGCTGTCTCCATGCTGCCTCCATGCTGCCTCCATGCTGCCTCTATGCTGCCTCCATGCTGCCTTCATGCTGCCTCCATGCTGCCTCTATGCTGCCTTCATGCTGCCTCTAAGCTGCCTCCATGCTGCCTCCATGCTGGCAAGGCATACCAGGTCTATCGTATATGATGTCCTAATTCCTAATTAAGGTTTATGAACGTGTTACTTAGAATAACTCAGCATATGCTGCTGAAGTTATAAGGCTGACATGATCTTCATGTGACATGCTCAGCGTTATGCTCACCCTTAGATCCACATTCTTATACCAGGCCTGTAATTGTTTGCCTCCCAGATTTAAATGGCTTTTTCTGGGCCTTTTTTTCGAGTTGTAACCAAAAGTATTACTCTAAGCCCTTGCCAAGCCTATAGAACCTAGGCCTTTTGTGTTCATAACCTATTCCGTGTATGTGTGTGTGTGTGTGTGTGTGTGTGTGTGTGGCATGCAAAGAGTACGTAACCTTTATTCGGCGCATGTACACACCCTCATTTACAGGCTATCTCCCCCAACCAGCGAACCAGGTGACTGAGGGTTGATGATGGGGCCCCGTCGTTCAACAAGTAACCAGGTTCCAGCCAATGAGACGATGGCTTTGGCAATCGCAGAGGTGTTGTGGGTACCACTCACCTCTCTGCCCTTGTCATTCCCATTCTAGAGCTGGTTGAAGCACGGTCTGCTCTCTAGTGGCTTCTATTCTGCCTTGCTTACCGTGGAGTGCACTAATACCTATTGCTGTACATAGTGGATATAGTGTACATACTTCTGTTCTAAATTGGTGAAGGATAATATAAGTCAAAACTTTTCTGCTGTGTTTATTTTGCTCCCTTTACACCCAGGATAACAGGCCATTTGAAATCCTGGGTTGTAATAGTGTGTGTGTGTGTGTGTGTGTGTGTGTGTGTGTGTGTGTTAGTTACTATTCTGTCCTAGGCACATGTCGATTAGGCACTAGGCCTGTAGTATATGTGTGTATGTATGTGTGTGTGTGTGCTTTGTGTGTGTGTGTGTGTGTGTGTGTGTGTGTGTGTGTGTGTGTGTGTATGTATGTATGTGTGTGTGCTTTGTGTGTGTGTGTGCTTTGTGTGTGTGTTTGTGTGTGTGTGTGTGTGTATGTGTGTGTGTATGTGTGTGTATGTGTGTGTGTGTGTGTGTGTGTGTGTGTATGTGTGTGTGTATGTGTGTGTGTGTGTGTGTGTGTGTGTGTGTGTGTGTGTGTGTACTATGTTAGTTTTTAAACACTGTTTTTTCTATTTTTGTGATGTTCCTGTCTTCTGTCTTTTTTCCATAGACATATTTTCTTCCTCCCATCCCTTGTCCTTGTTTTTAGGCGTTTCCTTCGTTTATCTTTTGTTTCGATCACTCTCTCTCTCTCTCTCTCTCTCTCTCTTTGCACCCTTTCCACTTGTTCCTTCTTCCCTCGTCTCACTTACTTTTCCCCTTCAGCCATACTCTATTCCCTCGCCCCTACCTCTCTCACCCTTTCACCCTCACCCATTTCACTCACCCATTTTCCCCTCAACAGCTTTCTTTCCCCCCATTTGCATCGCCAATTTCCCCTCACTCATTTCCATCGCTTGAACTTCTTTCCTCCTTTCTCCTCATTTCTCTTTTCTCATACTTTCCCTTTCACTTACCTCTCTACTTCCCTCTCACCATACTCTTCCATTCTACCATCATGACATTCACTTGACCGTATCTGCCAGAGTCACACAAATACATCATGTATTTCCTCTCCATAACCTGCTACCTTCTTCCCTTTCCCTCCATCACTCCTTCCCTCCCGCCCTTCATCACAACTTCACTCCCTCTCCTTCCCTCCCTTTCTCCATACTACACTCCTTCATTATTTAACTCCCTAACTACCCTTCCTTTCGCACTTTAGCGTCCCTTCTCCCTCCCTCCTGTTCTCCCTTGCTCCCACTTTCTTCCCCACACTCCCTCACTGCTGCGTCCCCTCTCTCCCTCCAAAATATTCCGAGTTAGCGAGCTGGCTTCATAGTTGATTTGCATACAAGATTACGGGGTCCACAACTCCGGGAACAAAAGTCTTGGCGGCCGAAACTTCTAAATTCAGAGCAGACGAGATCCCGAATTACCTCAGGAAACGCCCGCCTACAATTTTGGATTCCAGCTGAACCGTAGCTGCCTCCTGCAACTGTTCAATGGATACTCTAGCTTGTATTTTTTTTTTCGGCCTGGGGAGAGGAGATAGACATTTTTGAAAGATGTAAAAAATTTTTGGAGTATTTTGAGGTTGAGGCCTTTTTTTTTAAGTGAAAATGTTTGGAAACGAGGTTAGAGAGGTTATAGAGGCTAGAGAAAATAACAGTTTGAGGAACTGGAGCAGTTTTATGGTTATAGATTTTATAGATTATACTATACTAAGAGTAGTTTAAGTTTGATCAGTTTTAGAAGCAAGAGAAACATGAATAATTTGGGAAGTTGAAGTAGTTGAGGAGGATAGAAAGCAATTTGAGAGGTTACAGATTATAGGGTTTAGAAATAAGGTAATTAAAGGAGTATTATATACCAGGTCAGGGGAAGAGAAAAATATTGTAATGGGAAGCAGATATTTTCTCTCCCTCACGTGTATTGGGAGGGAGAGAGAGTGTTTATATTGTAGTTCACCACTACAGTGTAAATACTGACCATTAACGGTACTCTAAATAAGAGTGATAGACCTTAGTGTGCTAGTCCATATTATCCCACACCCTTCCTCGCCCTCCCACACTTCCCCACACCCTTCCTCGCCCTCTCAACCTTTCCCACACCCTTCCTCGCCCTCCCACACTTCCCCACACCCTTCCTCGCCCTCTCAACCTTTCCCACACCCTTCCTCGCCCTCCCACACTTCCCACATCCTCGAGTTCATCAGGATGGCTTCTAGTCACTCATGGTCAGGAAAGTTGACTTTCAGGAAAAGTTTATTCACTATCCCGTAATGTTAAGCATGTGGAGGTAGTCATTCCCTCACACACACACACACACACACACACACACACACACACACACACACACACACGCACACACACACGCACACATACACACATACACACATGCACACACACATACACACATACACACAAACACACGAGAGGACGGGATGCTGCCTGCAGCGCTGTGATGTATGCTAGTATACAACAGCATATAACGGGATGCTGCCTGCAGCGCTGTGATGTATGCTAGTATACAACAGCATATAACGGGATGCTGCCTGCAGCGCTGTGATGTATGCTAGTATACAACAGCATATAACGGGATGCTGCCTGCACACAACTTAATGTTGTAAATATGACTTCGTAACATCTCTAGCGTAAACACTGCCAGCCTGGTTGATCAGGTCCTGATCTGCCGCGAGACCTGGTCACAGACCGGGCCGCGGGGGCGTTGACCCTAGGAACACCCTCCAGGTATACTCCAGGTATACCCCAGGTATTCTCCAGGTATTCTCCAGGTATACTCCAGGTATTCTCCAGGTATTCTCCAGGTATACTCCAGGTATTCTCCAGGTATACTCCAGGTATACTCCAGGTATAATCCAGGTATACTCCAGGTATACTCCAGGTATACTCCAGGTATACTCCAGGTATTCTCCAGGTATACTCCAGGTATTCTCCAGGTATACTCCAGGTATACTCCAGGTATTCTCCAGGTATACTTCAGGTATTCTCCAGGTATACTCCAGGTATTCTCCAGGTATTCTCCAGGTATTCTCCAGGTATTCTCTAGGTATACTCCAAGTATACTCCAGGTATACTCCAGGTATTCTCTAGGTATACTCCAGGTATACTCCAGGTATTCTCCAGGTATACTCCAGGTATTCTCCAGGTATTCTCCAGGTATTCTCCAGGTATTCTCCAGGTATACTCCAGGTATTCTCCAGGTATTCTCCAGGTATTCTCTAGGTATACTCCAGGTATACTCCAGGTATTCTCCAGGTATTCTCTAGGTATACTCCAGGTATACTCCAGGTATACTCCAGGTATTCTCTAGGTATACTCCAGGTATACTCCAGGTATTCTCCAGGTATACTCCAGGTATTCTCCAGGTATTCTCCAGGTATTCTCCAGGTATTCTCTAGGTATACTCCAGGTATACTCCAGGTATTCTCCAGGTATTCTCTAGGTATACTCCAGGTATACTCCAGGTATTCTCCAGGTATACTCCAGGTATACTCCAGGTATTCTCCAGGTATACTCCAGGTATTCTCCAGGTATTCTCCAGGTATTCTCCAGGTATTCTCTAGGTATACTCCAGGTATACTCCAGGTATTCTCCAGGTATACTCCAGGTATTCTCCAGGTATTCTCCAGGTATTCTCCAGGTATTCTCTAGGTATACTCCAGGTATACTCCAGGTATTCTCCAGGTATTCTCTAGGTATACTCCAGGTATACTCCAGGTATTCTCCAGGTATACTCCAGGTATACTCCAGGTATTCTCCAGGTATACTCCAGGTATTCTCCAGGTATACTCCAGGTATACTCCAGGTATTCTCCAGGTATACTCCAGGTATTCTCCAGGTATACTCCAGGTATTCTCCAGGTATACTCCAGGTATTCTCCAGGTATACTCCAGGTATTCTCCAGGTATACTCCAGGTATTCTCCAGGTATACTCCAGGTATACTCCAGGTATTCTCCAGGTATTCTCCAGGTATACTCCAGGTATTCTCCAGGTATACTCCAGGTATTCTCCAGGTATTCTCCAGGTATACTCCAGGTATTCTCCAGGTATACTCCAGGTATACTCCAGGTATACTCCAGGTATTCTCCAGGTATACTCCAGGTATTCTCCAGGTATACTCCAGGTATTCTCCAGGTATACTCCAGGTATACTCCAGGTATTCTCCAGGTATACTCCAGGTATTCTCCAGGTATACTCCAGGTATACTCCAGGTATTCTCCAGGTATACTCCATGTATTCTCCAGGTATACTCCAGGTATTCTCCAGGTATACTCCAGGTATTCTCCAGGTATACTCCAGGTATTCTCCAGGTATACTCCAGGTATACTCCAGGTATTCTCCAGGTATACTCCAGGTATTCTCCAGGTATACTCCAGGTATACTCCAGGTATTCTCCAGGTATACTCCAGGTATTCTCCAGGTATACTCCAGGTATTCTCCAGGTATTCTCCAGGTATTCTCTAGGTATACTCCAGGTATACTCCAGGTATACTCCAGGTATTCTCTAGGTATACTCCAGGTATACTCCAGGTATTCTCCAGGTATACTCCAGGTATTCTCCAGGTATTCTCCAGGTATTCTCCAGGTATTCTCTAGGTATACTCCAGGTATACTCCAGGTATTCTCCAGGTATTCTCTAGGTATACTCCAGGTATACTCCAGGTATTCTCCAGGTATACTCCAGGTATACTCCAGGTATTCTCCAGGTATACTCCAGGTATTCTCCAGGTATTCTCCAGGTATTCTCCAGGTATTCTCTAGGTATACTCCAGGTATACTCCAGGTATTCTCCAGGTATACTCCAGGTATTCTCCAGGTATTCTCCAGGTATTCTCCAGGTATTCTCTAGGTATACTCCAGGTATACTCCAGGTATTCTCCAGGTATTCTCTAGGTATACTCCAGGTATACTCCAGGTATTCTCCAGGTATACTCCAGGTATACTCCAGGTATTCTCCAGGTATACTCCAGGTATTCTCCAGGTATTCTCCAGGTATACTCCAGGTATACTCCAGGTATTCTCCAGGTATACTCCAGGTATTCTCCAGGTATACTCCAGGTATTCTCCAGGTATACTCCAGGTATTCTCCAGGTATACTCCAGGTATTCTCCAGATATACTCCAGGTATTCTCCAGGTATACTCCAGGTATACTCCAGGTATTCTCCAGGTATTCTCCAGGTATACTCCAGGTATTCTCCAGGTATACTCCAGGTATTCTCCAGGTATTCTCCAGGTATACTCCAGGTATTCTCCAGGTATACTCCAGGTATACTCCAGGTATACTCCAGGTATTCTCCAGGTATACTCCAGGTATTCTCCAGGTATACTCCAGGTATTCTCCAGGTATACTCCAGGTATACTCCAGGTATTCTCCAGGTATACTCCAGGTATTCTCCAGGTATACTCCAGGTATACTCCAGGTATTCTCCAGGTATACTCCAGGTATTCTCCAGGTATACTCCAGGTATTCTCCAGGTATACTCCAGGTATTCTCCAGGTATACTCCAGGTATTCTCCAGGTATACTCCAGGTATACTCCAGGTATTCTCCAGGTATACTCCAGGTATTCTCCAGGTATACTCCAGGTATACTCCAGGTATTCTCCAGGTATACTCCAGGTATTCTCCAGGTATACTCCAGGTATTCTCCAGGTATTCTCCAGGTATTCTCCAGGTATTCTCTAGGTATACTCCAGGTATACTCCAGGTATTCTCCAGGTATTCTCTAGGTATACTCCAGGTATACTCCAGGTATTCTCCAGGTATACTCCAGGTATACTCCAGGTATTCTCCAGGTATACTCCAGGTATTCTCCAGGTATTCTCCAGGTATTCTCCAGGGTGTGAAATAACTTATCAACTTCTACTTCAGTTATTCCCTCCACAAATTACCTTAAAATCACTTTTCATATCATCTGTTCTGACCTAAGTCAAACTATACATTTTTGCGCTGTGTAGCGTCTTCTGTGTTACTGTATAGCAAATGAGAGAGCAGCGAGGGATAGCACAGGTGAGGTAAGTTGGGCTTGAACTTAGTGAAGCTGTCGTCCCGAGCTTAGATTAATATTTGTCGGGAGACAAGTGCTTCCCGACGCGGGTCTTGGTCATATGATGACCCACCGCTGGAGCTTTTGGTCATCTGACCGAGTCCTGCCGCTGGCTTTACCCTCTACCCTCTTAATAACCATTTCTAGTCATTCCTAGTAGTGTCTACAACTTTCTAGTTCAGTGTTTTACAACTTCATTAAGGATTTTTTTTTTTTTACAGAAAAATGGCTAGAATTTATATTCGTAAATTTTGTGGTATTAAATTTAATCTGCCTTTTAATTAACTTCACAAATAATATTATATATTTGATTTTATTAACATTTTGAGCAGATGTTTTCTTATTTACATTCTCCTGTTAACTTAGTTAACATGTCTTAAGAACCATAAATTCTCGCACTGCCTTGTGTTGCTGGGCAGGAGATAGATAGAACCCGTCCGGGACATGGTATCTCTTAACAGGGATAAAAAGAACCCTTCCATTGCACTCTGCTTCAGGAGAGGGTTAGATTCCACCCGTTACGTAGTGTTTCTGGATGGGGGATAGAAAGATCCCACCCAACACATGGTGTCTCAGGAGAGGGATAGATGGTTCCCATCCATCACGTGGTGTTTCTGGATGAGGGATAGATGCAACTCCTCCCATAATTCGCCATCTCACAAAAGGCTGCATAGTATCTAGAGATTTCAGCGTAATACCACTCCAAACAGAGCCGCCAGCACAGAGCCGCAAGCAGAGAGCCGCCAGCACAGAGCCGCCAGCACAGAGCCGCCAGCACAGAGCCGCTCAGTACACAGAGCCGCCAGCACACAGCCGCCAGCACACAGCCTCCAGCAGACAGCCGCCGGCACAGAGCCGCCAGCACAGAGCCACCAGCACACAACCGCAAGCACAGAGCCGCCAGCACAGAGCCGCCAGCACAGAGCCGCCAGCACAGAGCCACCAGTACAGAGCCGGCAGCACAGAGCCAGCCACCAGCACAGAGCCACCAGCACAGAGCCGCCAGCACAGAGCCGCCAGCACAGAGCTGGCAGCACAGAGCTGGTAGCACAAAGCCGCCAGCACAGAGCCGCCAGCACAGAGCCACCAGCACAGAGCCGCCAGCACAGAGCCAGCCACCAGCACAGAGCCGCCAGCACAGAGCCGCCAGCACAGAGCTGGCAGCACAGAGCTGGTAGCACAGAGCCGCCAGCACAGAGCCACCAGCACAGAGCCGCCAGCACAGAGCTGGTAGCACAGAACCGCTCAGTACACAGACGCCAGCACACAGAAGCCAGCACACAGAAGCCAGCACTTTCTTCCCCGAGGAAAACTGAAAATCTCTCTCCCACATGATGACAAAACTTGCTCTAATTAATCAGAGCTGAACACACTCTGAAATGTGAACGCAAACGATGTTCAACTGACAGAGAAACAGAAGAAAAAACTCGGGGGTGGGGGGTGGGAAGGGTAGTTAACACCCACACATTGGCTGCTGGAGAGGCAGAATGTATTCTAACAGCTGCGGAAGTCAATACGAAGCCGCAGGTGATAAAGAATCCATTATTGCCCCTCAAGTCGAGAGCTGAAGAGAACAGTAAAGCGTGGCGAGAGGCGTCCCGCCAGCGCTGCCGGCCTCCAAGACCTCGCCAGCGCTGCCGGCCTCCAAGACCTCGCCAGCGCTGCCGGCCTCCAAGACCTCGCCAGCGCTGCCGGCCTCCAAGACCTCGCCAGCGCTGCCGGCCTCCAAGACCTCGCTAAAACACTTGATGAAATGCGGCGGAATGAGAAACAAAACAGGAATCTAATCGAATAAATTAGAACTAAACTGGGTTCCTTAATAGAATAAATTAGAATAGGGAACGAACCTGGAACCACTACTGCTCTCTTTATCCTTTATCTCTCACACTGTCTCTCTCTCTCTCTCTCTCTCTCTCTCTCTCTCTCTCTCTCTCTCTCTCTCTCTCTCTCTCTCTCTCTCTCTCTCTCTCTCTCTCTCTCTCTCTCTCTTTCTCTCTCTTCTCTCGCTCTCTCTGTCTCTTTCTCTCTCTGTCTCTCTCTCTCTCTCTCTCTCTCTCTCTCTCTCTCTCTCTCTCTTTCTCTCTCTCTCTCACTCTCATCTCGCCTCAAAAACAAGGCTGGTTCCTGCCTTCCCGAGGCTCCCACGTCAAACTCACATTACCCCATTTTTGTGGCAAACCCTCATTAGCAGCTGGGTTAAAAAGCGGTGGAAGTGTAACAAGGATATTAGGCAGCTCCCCCGCGGGGCTTGGACTACCTTAGGGGCCAATCTTGGCAGGTTGGGGGCCCCTCATCCATGGCCCCCACCACCAGCCGTGAGCGCCACACGTTTTTACCATCGCCTGATTGTATTTTCAAGCTCTTGAATTGGGAATATGTCGGCCGGGGGAAAGGAGGTAGGAATGGGGGGGGTGAAGAAAGGAAGAAGGGGTGGGGTGGGAGGTGATGTTGATGGAGGTGGGATGAGGTTAGAAGGAGGAAGAGGAAGAATAACTAGATGGGAGAGGAGGTGAAGGGTAAGTGGTTAGGTGAGGTAAATGAACACACACACACATACAGTGAAGAGGCGGGGCCAGGAGCTGTGACTCGATCCCTGCAACCACAACTACGTGAGTACACACACACACACACACACACACACACACACACACACACACACACACACACACACACACACACACACACACACACACACACACACACACACACAGATTATATGCTTAATGAAATATAATTTACAAGAATATATTTGCAGAAGATGCAAAAAAATTTATAATAATTATAATAATTATTAATACTTATTAATATTTATAATAATAATAATAATAATAATAATAATAATAATTATCCTTTCAAAAATTTTGAATACATTGAGCAGATGGAGTGCCAGGCGCATGATAGAGTGCCAGGAACATAATAAGTATCCTCAGTACTTGATGTAAATAGTCTGAGGTCTATCCTCAGTACCTGATGTAAATAGTCTGAGGTCTATCCTCAGTACCTGATGTAAATAGTCTGAGGTCTATCCTCAGTACCTGATGTAAATAGTCTGAGGTCTTTCCTCAGTACTTGATGTAAATAGTCTGAGGTCTATCCTCAGTACCTGATGTAAATAGTCTGAGGTCTATCCTCAGTACCTGATGTAAATAGTCTGAGGTCTATCCTCAGTACCTGATGTAAATAGTCTGAGGTCTATCCTCAGTACCTGATGTAAATAGTCTGAGGTCTATCCTCAGTACCTGATGTAAATAGTCTGAGGTCTATCCTCAGTACCTGATGTAAATAGTCTGAGGTCTATCCTCAGTACTTGATGTAAATAGCCTGAGGTCTATCCTCAGTACCTGATGTAAATAGTCTGAGGTCTATCCTCAGTACCTGATGTAAATAGTCTGAGGTCTATCCTCAGTACCTGATGTAAATAGCCTGAGGTCTATCCTCAGTACTTGATGTAAATAGCCTGAGGTCTATCCTCAGTACCTGATGTAAATAGTCTGAGGTCTATCCTCAGTACTTGATGTAAATAGCCTGAGGTCTATCCTCAGTACCTGATGTAAATAGTCTGAGGTCTATCCTCAGTACCTGATGTAAATAGTCTGAGGTCTATCCTCAGTACCTGATGTAAATAGTCTGAGGTCTATCCTCAGTACTTGATGTAAATAGCCTGAGGTCTATCCTCAGTACCTGATGTAAATAGTCTGAGGCCTATCCTCAGTACCTGATGTAAATAGTCTGAGGTCTATCCTCAGTACCTGATGTAAATAGTCTGAGGTCTATCCTCAGTACCTGATGTAAAAATAGCCTGAGGTCTATCCTCAGTACTTGATGTAAATAGCCTGAGATCTATCCTCAGTACCTGATGTAAATAGTCTGAGGCCTATCCTCAGTACCTGATGTAAATAGTCTGAGGTCTATCCTCAGTACCTGATGTAAATAGTCTGAGGTCTATCCTCAGTACCTGATGTAAATAGTCTGAGGTCTATCCTCAGTACCTGATGTAAATAGTCTGAGGTCTATCCTCAGTACCTGAGGTCTATCCTCAGTACCTGATGTAAATAGTCTGAGGCCTATCCTCATCCTCAGTATCCTGATGATGTAAATAGTCTGAGGTCTATCCTCAGTACCTGATGTAAATAGTCTGAGGTCTATCCTCAGTACCTGATGTAAATAGTCTGAGGTCTATCCTCAGTACCTGATGTAAATAGTCTGAGGTCTATCCTCAGTACCTGATGTAAATAGTCTGAGGTCTATCCTCAGTACCTGATGTAAATAGTCTGAGGTCTATCCTCAGTACCTGATGTAAATAGTCTGAGGTCTATCCTCAGTACCTGATGTAAATAGTCTGAGGTCTATCCTCAGTACCTGATGTAAATAGTCTGAGGTCTATCCTCAGTACCTGATGTAAATAGTCTGAGGTCTATCCTCAGTACCTGATGTAAATAGTCTGAGGTCTATCCTCAGTACCTGAGGTCTATCCTCAGTACCTGATGTAAATAGTCTGAGGTCTATCCTCAGTACCTGATGTAAATAGACTGAGGTCTATCCTCAGTACATGATGTAAATAGTCTGAGGTCTATCCTCAGTACCTGATGTACTTGAATAGTCTGAGGTCTATCCTCAGTACCTGATGTAAATAGTCTGAGGTCTATCCTCAGTACCTGATGTAAATAGTCTGAGGTCTATCCTCAGTACCTGATGTAAATAGTCTGAGGTCTATCCTCAGTACCTGATGTAAATAGTCTGAGGTCTATCCTCAGTACCTGATGTAAATAGTCTGAGGTCTATCCTCAGTACCTGATGTAAATAGTCTGAGGTCTATCCTCAGTACCTGATGTAAATAGTCTGAGGTCTATCCTCAGTACCTGATGTAAATAGTCTGAGGTCTATCCTCAGTACCTGATGTAAATAGTCTGAGGTCTATCCTCAGTACCTGATGTAAATAGTCTGAGGTCTATCCTCAGTACCTGATGTAAATAGTCTGAGGTCTATCCTCAGTACCTGATGTAAATAGTCTGAGGTCTATCCTCAGTACCTGATGTAAATAGTCTGAGGTCTATCCTCAGTACCTGATGTAAATAGTCTGAGGTCTATCCTCAGTACCTGATGTAAATAGTCTGAGGTCTATCCTCAGTACCTGATGTAAATAGTCTGAGGTCTATCCTCAGTACCTGATGTAAATAGTCTGAGGTCTATCCTCAGTACCTGATGTAAATAGTCTGAGGTCTATCCTCAGTACCTGATGTAAATAGTCTGAGGTCTATCCTCAGTACCTGATGTAAATAGTCTGAGGTCTATCCTCAGTACCTGATGTAAATAGTCTGAGGTCTATCCTCAGTACCTGATGTAAATAGTCTGAGGTCTATCCTCAGTACCTGATGTAAATAGTCTGAGGTCTATCCTCAGTACCTGATGTAAATAGTCTGAGGTCTATCCTCAGTACCTGATGTAAATAGTCTGAGGTCTATCCTCAGTACCTGATGTAAATAGTCTGAGGTCTATCCTCAGTACCTGATGTAAATAGTCTGAGGTCTATCCTCAGTACCTGATGTAAATAGTCTGAGGTCTATCCTCAGTACCTGATGTAAATAGTCTGAGGTCTATCCTCAGTACCTGATGTAAATAGTCTGAGGTCTATCCTCAGTACCTGATGTAAATAGTCTGAGGTCTATCCTCAGTACCTGATGTAAATAGTCTGAGGTCTATCCTCAGTACCTGATGTAAATAGTCTGAGGTCTATCCTCAGTACCTGATGTAAATAGTCTGAGGTCTATCCTCAGTACCTGATGTAAATAGTCTGAGGTCTATCCTCAGTACCTGATGTAAATAGTCTGAGGTCTATCCTCAGTACCTGATGTAAATAGTCTGAGGTCTATCCTCAGTACCTGATGTAAATAGTCTGAGGTCTATCCTCAGTACCTGATGTAAATAGTCTGAGGTCTATCCTCAGTACCTGATGTAAATAGTCTGAGGTCTGAGGTCTATCCTCAGTACCTGATGTAAATAGTCTGAGGTCTATCCTCAGTACCTGATGTAAATAGTCTGAGGTCTATCCTCAGTACCTGATGTAAATAGTCTGAGGTCTATCCTCAGTACCTGATGTAATGTAAATAGTCTGAGGTCTATCCTCAGTACCTGATGTAAATAGTCTGAGGTCTATCCTCAGTACCTGATGTAAATAGTCTGAGGTCTATCCTATCCTCAGTCTATCCTGTACTTGATGTAAATAGTCCTGTAAATAGTCTGAGGTCTATCCTCAGTACCTGATGATGTAAATAGATCTGAGGTCTATCCTCAGTACCTGATGTAAATAGTCTGAGGTCTATCCTCAGTACCTGATGTAAATAGTCTGAGGTCTATCCTCAGTACCTGATGTAAATAGTCTGAGGTCTATCCTCAGTACCTGATGTAAATAGTCTGAGGTCTATCCTCAGTACCTGATGTAAATAGTCTGAGGTCTATCCTCAGTACCTGATGTAAATAGTCTGAGGTCTATCCTCAGTACCTGATGTAAATAGTCTGAGGTCTATCCTCAGTACTTGATGTAAATAGTCTGAGGTCTATCCTCAGTACTTGATGTAAATAGTCTGAGGTCTATCCTCAGTACCTGATGTAAATAGTCTGAGGTCTATCCTCAGTACTTGATGTAAATAGTCTGAGGTCTATCCTCAGTACCTGATGTAAATAGTCTGAGGTCTATCCTCAGTACTTGATGTAAATAGTCTGAGGTCTATCCTCAGTACCTGATGTAAATAGTCTGAGGTCCTCAGTACTTGATGTAAATAGTCTGAGGTCTATCCTCAGTACCTGATGTAAATAGTCTGAGGTCTATCCTCAGTACTTGATGTAAATAGCCTGAGGTCTATCCTCAGTACTTGATGTAAATAGTCTGAGGTCTATCCTCAGTACTTGATGTAAATAGTCTGAGGTCTATCCTCAGTACTTGATGTAAATAGTCTGAGGTCTATCCTCAGTACTTGATGTAAATAGTCTGAGGTCTATCCTCAGTACTTGATGTAAATAGTCTGAGGTCTATCCTCAGTACTTGATGTAAATAGTCTGAGGTCTATCCTCAGTACTTGATGTAAATAGCCTGAGGTCTATCCTCAGTACTTGATGTAAATAGTCTGAGGTCTATCCTCAGTACTTGATGTAAATAGTCTGAGGTCTATCCTCAGTACCTGATGTAAATAGTCTGAGGTCTATCCTCAGTACTTGATGTAAATAGTCTGAGGTCTATCCTCAGTACTTGATGTAAATAGTCTGAGGTCTATCCTCAGTACTTGATGTAAATAGCCTGATGTAAATAGTCTGAGGTCTATCCTCAGTACTTGATGTAAATAGTCTGAGGTCTATCCTCAGTACTTGATGTAAATAGTCTGAGGTCTATCCTCAGTACTTGATGTAAATAGCCTGAGGTCTCTGAGGTCTATACCTCAGTACTTGATGTAAATAGTCTGAGGTCTATCCTCAGTACTTGATGTAAATAGTCTGAGGTCTATCCTCAGTACTTGATGTAAATAGTCTGAGGTCTATCCTCAGTACTTGATGTAAATAGTCTGAGGTCTATCCTCAGTACTTGATGTAAATAGCTGATGTAAATAGTCTGAGGTCTATCCTCAGTACTTGTATGTAAATAGTCTGAGGTCTATCCTCAGTACTTGATGTAAATAGTCTGAGGTCTATCCTCAGTACCTGATGTAAATAGTCTGAGGTCTATCCTCAGTACTTGATGTAAATAGTCTGAGGTCTATCCTCAGTACTTGATGTAAATAGTCTGAGGTCTAACCTCAGTACCTGATGTAAATAGTCTGAGGTCTATCCTCAGTACCTGATGTAAATAGTCTGAGGTCTATCCTCAGTACTTGATGTAAATAGTCTGAGGTCTATCCTCAGTACTTGATGTAAATAGTCTGAGGTCTATCCTCAGTACTTGATGTAAATAGTCTGAGGTCTATCCTCAGTACCTGATGTAAATAGTCTGAGGTCTATCCTCAGTACTTGATGTAAATAGTCTGAGGTCTATCCTCAGTACTTGATGTAAATAGTCTGAGGTCTATCCTCAGTACCTGATGTAAATAGTCTGAGGTCTATCCTCAGTACTTGATGTAAATAGTCTGAGGTCTATCCTCAGTACCTGATGTAAATAGTCTGAGGTCTATCCTCAGTACTTGATGTAAATAGTCTGAGGTCTATCCTCAGTACTTGATGTAAATAGCCTGAGGTCTATCCTCAGTACTTGATGTAAATAGTCTGAGGTCTATCCTCAGTACTTGATGTAAATAGTCTGAGGTCTTTCCTCAGTACTTGATGTAAATAGTCTGAGGCCTATCCTCAGTACTTGATGTAAATAGTCTGAGGTCTATCCTCAGTACTTGATGTAAATAGCCTGAGGTCTATCCTCAGTACCTGATGTAAATAGCCTGAGGTCTATCCTCAGTACTTGATGTAAATAGCCTGAGGTCTATCCTCAGTACCTGATATAAATAGCCTGAGGTCTATCCTCAGTACCTGATGTAAATAGTCTGAGGTCTATCCTCAGTACCTGATGTAAATAGCCTGAGGTCTATCCTCAGTACTTGATGTAAATAGCCTGAGGTCTATCCTCAGTACCTGATATAAATAGCCTGAGGTCTATCCTCAGTACTTGATGTAAATAGCCTGAGGTCTATCCTCAGTACCTGATATAAATAGCCTGAGGTCTATACCTAGATTGCTGATGTATAAGTCCGGACACAGATTATTGTCAAATAAAGTGAAGTTCAATATTTGTGTGTCGTAAACCCCACATAGACTTCCAGGAGCTTTGTAAATTCAATACCCTGGATAAACTAACATTACACAAAGAGAATATCGAATATATTTGATTTCTAAAGCAGAAGCTTAAAAACCATTGTTACAAATGTGCTAGAACACGAGTTAGAAGCGAACTAGCCAAAGAGTTAGAAAAGAACTAGCCAAAGAGTTAGAAAAGAACTAGCCAAAGAGTTAGAAATGAACTAGCCAAAGAGTTAGAAATGACCTAGCCATCGAGTTAGAAGTGAACTAGCCAAACAGTTAGAAAAGAACTAGCCAAACAGTTAGAAAAGAACTAGCCAAACAGTTAGAAAAGAACTAGCCAAAGAGTTAAAAATGAACTAGCCAAAGAGTTAGAAATGAACTAGCCAAAGAGTTAGAAATGAACTAGCCAAAGAATTATAAGTAAACTAGCCTTCGAGTTAGAAATGAACTAGCCAACGAGTTGAAAATGAACAAGCAAAACGAGTCAGAAATAAATAAATTAACCATCGAGTTAGAATAAACTAGCCAACGAATTAGAAATGAACTAGCCAACGAGTTGGAGAAAAGCAGAACAGTGCAGGTAAGAACTAGCGCATCCATTATTTGCGTATCATAATGAAATGTGTCAAGCAAAACCTGTCTGAGCAGACAGCAAAAGATTAACAAACTGTCAACACATTGTCACAGCTTGACTCAGGTTAACTTCCACTTGAGGTTTGTATAGTAATGTCAGTCACTTGAAATGTAATGTGTGCGGACCAACACACACTAGAAATCTATATTTTGGTGTCCAAACATATTAGAAATCTATATTTTAGTGTTCAGACACGCAAGAAATCTATATTTTTGTTTCCAAATATACTAGAAATCTATATTTTAGTGTCCAGACACCCAACCATTCAGAGACACGTTCATATAGCTTGTACAGGAAACAGCAAATCACATCACTGTTAATGGTAAGATTATGTAAACTCTGGAGCCTCTGGGCTGTGCTTCGTCCTGGCGGTGTTTTGAAGTAATGTTGAAATCCACACACCTATCAACTGTAGCGTCAAAATAACTTGCATCATTTCAGATGAAAAGCGTGAACGTCAGGCGAATGTGCGACTTCAAATACCTGCAAAAGTTGCGTAATGACACGCAAAATATACAAGGTAACAAGTCTGGTGGTGAGGCCAGGCATTCCCAGCCCCTCACTCTCTCACACACACACACAAAATTGTTTTACGATCAGCTGTGCAAATCCGTAATATTTTGTGTTGGAAGAATAAACGAAAATTAATATTGCTGGCGAATTTGTGTTACTCACCCTTCCAAAGTTGAACTTTTCCCCTCAAACTTATCTGTAAAATGTACTTTTTATATACTTTTTATTTTCTCGTTGGAAGCTACCTATACTTTTTCGGGCATTCCGAGGGAAACTATTTTATAAAGACCCCAGCGATGGAGGATTGTACTCTGTATTTGTGGTGAAAATGTTGAAAGAGATTTTATCCTGACTGTGAGATATGCGACTCTGTGGGAATATTATATGTGGGTGTGAAGAGTGTGGCAGATATTAACACGTGGGTGTGAACAGTGTGGCAGATATTAACACGTGGGTGTGAACAGTGTGGCAGATATTAACACGTGGGTGTGAACAGTGTGGCAGATATTAACACGTGGGTGTGAACAGTGTGGCAGATATTAACACGTGGGTGTGAACAGTGTGGCAGATATTAACACGTGGGTGTGAACAGTTTGGCAGATATTAACACGTGGGTGTGAAGAGTGTGGCAGATATTAACACGTGCTTGTGAACAGTGTGGGAACTGCACAGTGACCATAAGAACAACACCATAACAAATATCGCATATACTAACATTAAATTAAGGTAAGGAAACAAATACACCAAAGAGTGAGTCAATAATACATACTTTATTTAACGTTAGGTACATGCCCACGTCAGTCCTAGGTCCGCTGCTGTTTCTATGTGAATAACATGACAGAAGGGATAGATTCAGAGGTGCCCCAGTTTGGAGACGATGTGAAGCTAATGAGAAAAATACAAGTGGATGAGGATCAGGTAAGCCTACAAAGGGATCTGGACAGGCTGCAAGCCTGGTTTAACAAATGGCTCCTGAAGTTTAACCCCAGCAAGTGCAAAGCCATGAAGTTTGGGGAAGGACAGAGAAGACGGCAGACGGAGGAGGTCAAAGGCCGCAAAACTTACTCAAGGAAAAGGATCTTGGGGTGAGCATCATACCCAGCACATCTCCTGAGGTTCACATCAACGAAATAACTGCTGCAGCATGTGGGTATCTGGCAAACCTAAGAATAGCGTTTCGACATCTGAGTAAGGAGTCATTCACGACACTGTCTACGTCAGACCCATATTGATGCATGTAGCACCGGCATGGAACCCACACCTGGTCAAGCACATCAAGAAATTATTGAAAGTGAAAAGGTTTGCAGTGAGACTAGTTCCGGAGCTAAGGGACATGTCCTACGAGGAGAGATTAAGGGAAATCGACCTAACGACACTGGAAGACAAGAGAGGGGAGTACATGATAACGACATATAAAATACTGAGTGTAATTGACAAGGTGAACAGAGAGAGGATGTTCCAGAGAGGGGACACAGCAACAAGGGGTCACAATTAGAAGTTGAAGACCCAGATGAGTCAAAGGGATATTAGGAAGTATTTCTTCAGTCAAAGAGTTGTCAGGAAGTGGAATAGTCTGGAGAGTGATGTAGTGGAGGCAGGATCTATACATAGCTTTAAGAAGAGGTACGATAAAGCTCATGGAACAGGGAGAGAGTGGACCTAGTAGCGACCAGCGAATAGGCGGGGCAAAAAGCTGTGAATCGACCCCTGCAATCACAATTAGGTAAGTACAGTTAGGTGAGTACACATACACACATATACATATATCTATCTGTCTATCTATCTATCTATCTATCTATCTATCTATATATATATATATATATATATATATATATATATATATATATATATATACATATATATACATATATATACATATATATACATATGAATTTTCTGAGGGTATAATTTTACTAATACTATCTTGTATTGTTGTATTATTGAGCTGCATTATTATTATTATTATTATTATATATTAAATGTTTAAGTTTGGTTGTGCTGTTTTTAGCTTCACTTAATCATCTTCCAAATTTGTCAGTTGTATACGTAGTTATCTTAGTTTAATTCTGCTGTAAATGAGTCTCATTTAGGTAGGATTATTTTACTGTTCTTACTTTATTTATGTTGTCATTAGAATTATAACTTGTGTGATCTTGTGTTATTGTTCATATTACTGCAAAAGTTTTGGATTCTGATGATGGATGAAGCAGTATCTGAAATGTTAGTTAATAAGCTGGTTTGTGTGTTAGTGTGTGTGTACTCACCTAGTTGTACTCACCTAGTTGATGTTGCAGGGGTCGAGTCCTAGCTCCTGGCCCTGACTCTTCACTGGTCGCTACTAGGTCACTCTCCCTGAACCGTGAGCTCTATCATACCTCTGCTTAAAGCTATGTATGGATCCTGCCTCCACTACATCGCTTCCCAAACTATTCCACTTACTGACTACTCTGTGGCTGAAGAAATACTTCCTAACATCCCTGTGATTCATCTGTGTCTTCAACTTCCAACTGTGTCCCCTTGTTACTGTGTCCAATCTCTGGAACATCCTGTCTTTGTCCACCTTGTCAATTCCTCTCAGTATTTTGTATGTCGTTATCATATCCCCCCTATCTCTCCTGTCCTCCAGTGTTGTCAGGTTGATTTCCCTTAACCTCTCCTCGTAGGACATACCTCTTAGCTCTGGGACTAGTCTTGTTGCAAACCTTTTCACTTTCTCTAATTTCTTTACATGCTTGGCTAGGTGTGGGTTCCAAACTGGTGCCGCATACTCCAATATGGGCCTAACGTACACGGTGTACAGGGTCCTGAACGATTCCTTATTAAGATGTCGGAATGCTGTTCTGAGGTTTGCCAGGCGCCCATATGCTACAGCAGTTATTTGGTTGATGTGCGTTTCAGATGTGCCTGGTGTTATACTCACCCCAAGATCTTTTTCCTTGAGTGAGGTTTGTAGTCTCTGGCCCCACTAGACTGTACTCCGTCTGCGGTCTTCTTTGCCCTTCCCCAATCTTCATGACTTTGCACTTGGTGGGGTTGAACTCCAGGAGCTAATTGCTGGACCAGGTCTGCAGCCTGTCCAGATCCCTTTGTAGTTCTGCCTGGTCTTCGATCGAATGAATTCTTCTCATCAACTTCACGTCATCTGCAAACAGGGACACTTCGGAGTCTATTTCTTCCGCCATGTCGTTCACAAATACCAGAAACAGCACTGGTCCTATATATATATATATATATATATATATATATATATATATATATATATATATATATATATATATATATATATATATATATATGCAAAATAAACCACTGTGAAAAAATAGAGAAGTTCCAAGCGCTTTCGTGACTACTCACATTATCAAGGAACAATGAAAGTAAAGCATCAAAGGAAGGTATATAAAGGGGTAGCCCACACCTCACAATCAGATCCCACAACAACGAAACACCTGACGCGAGATAGGCTCGCCGGTCGAACCAGACAGGTACAACCCACCAACAAACTATTCTACTCAAGAAATAAGAAATTTAACAAATTATTATTTGTCCAGTGTATTATTAAATTCTTCCCAAATTCTATTAATTATAAATGGATCTAATTTATATAGACCAAAGGAAATATTCATATTATTGTCAAAACTGCTTTTTATTAAACAAGATTCAATTATATTCCTGTCGACCATGGACTTTCTTGATACTACTTTCTCAACTTTTTGAAAACCAATTGGATGGTTAAAATCTCTTACATGAATAAATAGAGCATTGGAATCTTGTCCAGTTCTAATGCTATATTTATGTTGTTTTAATCTTAGTTCGAGATTTTTACCAGTTTGTCCGTAATAAACTTTATCGCAAGTTTTACAAGGAATCTTATAGACACATCCATCAGCATTTTGGGGGGAATTCTTTATCAAAAGTTTTTTTACTGTATCAAGATTTTTTAATACAACTTTAATATTAAAAGTCTTAAGAGAAGGCATATCAACCAAGTTTTCATGGTAAGGGAGAACCAACATATTTTTAGTTGAATAAGGCTGGTTGTCCCTTTTTGGATTGTAAAAAGTATTTCTAGCAGTTTTAAAAGATTTGTCAATTACATTTCTTGGGTATTTTAAATCATTACCTATTTCATAAATTTTGGATATTTCCTCATCTATGAACTCTGGACTACAAATTCGTAAAGCTCTCAAAAACATTGATGAGAAAACAGACAGTTTAACTCTATCTTGATGTGAAGAATAATAGTGGACATAGGAACAGTTATTTGTAGGTTTTCTGTAAATTTTAAATTTTAATTCATTATTACCCTTATTAATTAAAACCTCTAGAAAAGGCAATGAGTTATTTTCTTCAAATTCAACAGTAAAATTTATAGAATTGGCTAAGCTATTTAATTTGCCAAGGAAATGGTGTATATCTACATTTTTGGGCATAAGACATAAAATATCATCAACATATCTGAACCAAATTTAAAATTTACAGAAAACCTACAAATAACTGTTTAATAAAAAGCAGTTTTGACAATAATATGAATATTTCCTTTGGTTTATATAAATTAGATCAATTTATAATTAATAGAATTTGGGAAGAATTTAATAATACATTGGACAAATAATATTTTTTTTAAATTTCTTATTTCTTGAGTAGAATAGTTTGTTGGTGGGTTGTATTAAGGACCTGTCTAGTTCGACCGGCGAGCCTACTATCTCGCGTCAGGTGTTTCGTTGTTGTGGGATCTGATTGTGAGGTGTGGGCTATTCCTTTATATACCTTCCTTTGATGCTTTACTTTCATTGTTCCTTGATAATGTGAGTAGTCACGAAAGCGCTTGGAACTTCTCTATTTTTTCACAGTGGTTGTTTTGCATATATATATATATATATATATATATATATATATATATATATATATATATATATATATATATATATATATATATATATATATATATATATATATATATATATATATATATATATATATATATACTTGTCATTACCTCCATTTTTATGGTTTTTGTAATTTGCTTTGTTAATAATTAGTCAGGGAGAGAGAGAGAAAGAGAGAGGACAGAGTCGGAGAGAAAAGGGGAAAGGAACCAAAAATTGATTAAGCAGAGGAAAGGGAGAGAGGGAGGGAGAGGGAGTGTAATGTGTACATACACCAATGGATATTCATAGCGTGCAGTGAGTCGAGTGATGTCATATTATCAACACGGTCACGTGACTCCCTCCAGTACCAAGTAAGGATCCCACCACCGGTATATCCCTCCAATATACACATAATATCCTCATGAGCCATAAGCAGGGTATATCCCTTGTGTCACGGGGGAGGGGGGGCGGAAGAATATATTCTTATGAGTCACAGGGAGAGCAGTATATCTCTCCTCAGAAGGGTATATCCCCTCTGTTATAATCTCTTCTCTATCCTGTCATCTATATGTGCTTCCCCTCCTCTGTACCTCTCTCCCCTTCCCCTCTACTTCCCTCCCCAGTGCTTCATCCCCACCGCAGTTGTTTACAATAAGTAGAGTTTGTGTCAGTAATGTTAAGGTTGGTTGTCTTAAGCAAATGTGATAATGAACTTACACTCTGTGCATTCTTAGGTATATAAATTACCTATAAACCGTCGAAAGAGTTTTGCAGCAGTGAATCTGCATTATTCCCAGATAGTTGCTTTCTTTGATATGTACTTCAAATATTTCATTTCCTTTTTTTTCCCTTTATATATATACGTATATATATATATATATATATATATATATATATATATATATATATATATATATATATATATATATATATATATATATATGTAGTGTGTGTGTGTGTGTGTGTGTACTCACCTATTTGTGGTTGCAGGGGTCGAGTCATAGCTCCTGGCCCGTATCTTCGCTGATTGCTACTAGGTCCTCTCTCTCCCTGCTCCATGAGCTTTATCATACCTCGCCTTAAACTATGTATGGTTCCCGCCTCCACTACGTCACTTTCTAGGCTATTCCACGGCCTGACTACTCTATGACTGAAGAAATACTTCCTAACATCCCTTTGATTCATATGAGTCTTCAACTTCCAATTGTGACCTCTTGTGTCTGTGTCCCTTCTCTGGAACATCCCGTCTTTGTCCACCTTGTCTATTCCGAGCAGTATTTTATATGTCGCTATCATGTCTCCCCTGACCCTCCTGTCCTCCAGTGTCGTCAGGCCGATTTCCCTCAACCTTTCTTCGTAGGACAATCCCCTTAGCTCTGGGACTAGTCTTGTTGCAAACCTTTGCACTTTCTCTAATTTCTTGACGTGCTTGGCTAGGTGTGGGTTCCAAACTGGTGCTGCATACTCCAGTATGGGCCTGACGTAAATGGTATACAGAGTCTTGAACGAATCCTTACTGAGGTATCGGAACGCTATCCGTAGGTTTGCCAGGCGCCCGTATGCTACTGCAATTATCTGATTGATGTGCGCCTCAGGAGATATGCTCGGTGTTATACTCACCCCCAGATCTTTTTCCTTGAGTGAGGTTTGCAGTCTTTGGCCATCTAAACTATATTGTGTCTGCGGTCTTCTTTGCCCTTCCCCAATCTTCATGACTTTGCATTTGGCAGGGTTAAACTCAAGGAGCCAGTTGCTGGACCAGGCTTGTAGCCTGTCCAGGTCTCTTTGTAGTCCTGCCTGATCCTCATCCGATTTGATTCTTCTCATTAACTTCACATCATCTGCAAATAAGGACACTTCTGAGTCTATCCCTTCCGTTACGTCATTCATAATACCAAGAACAGCACAGGTCCTAGGACTGACCCCTGTGGAACCCCGCTTGTCACAAGCGCCCACTCTGACACCTCGTCACGTACCATGACTCGTTGTTGCCTCCCTGTCAGGTATTCTCTGATCCATTGCAGTTCCTTTCCTGTTATGTGTGCCTGATCCTCTAGCTTTTGCAGTAACCTCTTGTGAGGAACTGTGTCGAAGGCCTTCTTGCAGTCCAAAAAAATGCAGTCGATCCACCCCTCTCTCTCTTGTCTTACTTCTGTCACCTTGTCATAAAACTCCAGTAGATTTGTGACACAGGATTTTCCTTCCCTGAAACCGTGCTGGTTGTCAATTATACACTTGTTTCTTTCCAGGTGCTCCACCACTCTCCTCCTGATGATCTTCTCCATGACTTTGCATACTATACACGTTAGTAATACAGGTCTGTAGTTTAGTGCCTCATATCTGTCTCCCTTTTTAAAAATTGGGACTACATTTGCCATCTTCCATACCTCAGGGAGTTGCCCAGTTTCAATTGATGTGTTGAAGATCTTTGTTAATGGCACACACAGTATCTCTGCTCCCTCTTTAAGGACTCACGGAGAGATGTTGTCTGGTCCCACCGCCTTTGAGGTGTCAAGTTCGCATAGCAGCTTCTTCACCTCCTCCTTGGTTATATGTACCTCATCCAGCACTTGCTGGTGTACTCCCCTGTTCTGATTTCCTGGAGTCCTACTGGTTTCCACTGTAAATACTTCTTTAAATCTCGTGTTGAGCTCCTGACATACCTCTCGGTCGTTTCTTGTGAACTCCCCATCACTCTTCCTCAGTCTGATTACCTGGTCCTTGACTGTTGTTTTCCTCCTGATGTGGCTATACAACAGCTTCGGGTCAGACTTGACTTTCGATGCTATGTCATTTTCATATTGCCGCTGAGCCTCCTTTCTTATCTGTGCATATTCGTTTCTGGCTCTTCGGCTAATCTCTTTATTTTCCTGAGTTCTCTGTCTTCTGTACCTTTTCCATTCTCTAGTACACCTTGTTTTTGCCTCCCTACACCTTTGGGTGAACCAAGGACTCGTTCTGTTCTTCCCATTATTTCTGTTTCCCTTGGGAACAAACCTCTCCTCTGCCTCCTTGGAATTTGTTGCCACATAGTCCATCATTTCTTGTACTGGTTTTCCTGTCAGTTCCCTCTCCCACTGAATGTGTGTGTGTGTGTGTGTGTGTGTGTGTAATCCCTCAAGTGATAGTAACTCCAGTTCTGCTGGAACGAAACCTTGGAAGATCATGTAGTTTCTTCAGTGAAGCCTCGCAGCTCACGCTGACAGATTTCAACACTGAAACTTATTCTGTGTTACAGTATATGACGAAGAAACATAGCTAGGTTTTGCTTTGCTATATTTTTATCACATGGAATGAAGTATCAGCACACTGCTGATGTATCGACTCTTGATAAATAAAATATAATAACACAGGGTGAATATACCAGGTATATTTTAGCTGGTTGCAGTGATAATTACCCCGGGCTTGGTTATAATTAAAGAAGCCTTTATCGGCCAGCCATCAGTGTGGAAATACTATTAGTCAACACAGTGATTATAATATAACTAGCAGTTTCAGTGATGGGGGCTAGAGTAGATGGGGCTAGATGGTAGACAAGGGACTGAATACCTGTGAAAAAAATATATGACAGTTTTAGACAGATTTTCTACTCCTCGCGGGCCAGCCTGGGGCTAGTTTTCCTTGTTGATTGCCTGTTCAATCAGGCTGTTGCTGCTAGCGGCTCCCGCTGGCTCGTTTATCCATCAAGGTCTGATCTGGTCTCTTGCAGAGGTGGTAGTCCAGTTTCTTCCTAAAGTCTTCTACTTCTACACGTGTCCTGGCAATGTTTCTGATATCTGTTGACAGCAAGTTGGACCACGGATGTTGCAACAGTGCTCTCTTACTGTGGTCATGACTCGCTTACTTTCCTGCGACTGTCTCACTCCGGTAAGTAGTTATGGCAGTGTTATAGTTTGGAACTAGTCCCTGCAGTGTTTTCCATGTATATATTACCAGACATGAGGGGAGTGTAGGGGGTAGCCATCACTACCATTCATAGTGAGGCCATCACTACCATTCATAGTGAGGCCATCACTACCACTCATAGTGAGGCCATCACTACCACTCATAGTGAGGCCATCACTACCACTCATAGTGAGGCCATCACTACTACTCATAGTGAGGCCATCACTACTCATAGTGAGTCTTCTTGCAGGGTCTTTATAACTCATCACAATGCAGTGATACAGTGATGGACTGGTGCACCATCACAGTGCAGTGACACAGTGATGGACTGATGCACCATCACAGTGCAGTGACACAGTGATGGACTGGTGCACCATCACAGTGCAGTGACACAGTGATGGACTGATGCACCATCACAGTGCAGTGACACAGTGATGGACTGGTGCACCATCACAGTGCAGTGACACAGTGATGGACTGGTGTACTATCACAGTGCAGTGACACAGTGATGGACTGGTGTACTATCACAATGCAGTGACACAGTGATGGACTGGTGTACTATCACAGTGCAGTGACACAGTGATGGACTGGTGCACCATCACAGTGCAGTGACACAGTGATGGACTGATGCACCATCACAGTGCAGTGACACAGTGATGGACTGGTGTACTATCACAGTGCAGTGACACAGTGATGGACTGGTGTACTATCACAGTGCAGTGACACAGTGATGGACTGGTGCACCATCACAGTGCAGTGACAGTGATGGACTGGTGCACCATCACAGTGCAGTGACACAGTGATGGACTGGTGCACCATCACAGTGCAGTGACACAGTGATGGACTGGTGCACCATCACAGTGCAGTGACACAGTGATGGACTGGTGTACTATCACAGTGACGTGTACTATGAAAGTGAAGTGTGGAGGTAGGATCCATAAATAGTTTTAAGAAGAGGTGTGACAAAGCTCATGGAGCAGGGAAAGAGTGACCTAGTAGCGACCAGTGAAGAGGCGGGGGCCAGGAGCTGTGAATCGACCCCTACAACCACAATTAGGTGAGTACACATACACACAGACTTTCAAAACCGTTAACTAACAAAATCTCTCTACAATTCTATCTCTCTCTCTCTCTCTCTCTCTCTCTCTCTCTCTCTCTCTCTCTCTCTCTCTCTCTCTCTCTCTCTCTCTCTCTCTCTCTCTCTCTCTCTCTCTCTAACTCTCCAACTCTCCTTACTCCCTTTCCCTATCCTTCTCTCCTTCTTTCCCCATCTCTCCCAATCACCGTTTCCACGTTCCCTCTCCCCCCTTCCTTCCTTCCTTCCTTCCTTCCCTCCCTGTCTTCCGTCCCTCCCTCTCCCCTCCCTCTCTACTCTGGGTCTTAGCGGGGGAGAGTATAAAAATTTACATCTAATAATCTGGAGGATTATGAGAGAAGAAGGTGCATTATCCTGCAGCACTACACTGCTGCACTCTCCCTGGCTGAGAGTACACCCCACTGCCTTGGTCATTCTCCCTGGCTGAGAGTACACCCCACTGCCTTGGTCACTCTCCCTGGCTGAGAGTACACCCCACTGCCTTGGTCACTCTCCCTGGCTGAGAGTACACCCCACTGCCTTGGTCACTCTCCCTGGCTGAGAGTACACCCCACTGCCTTGGTCACTCCCTGGCTGAGAGTACACCCCACTGCCTTGGTCACTCCCTGGCTGAGAGTACACCCCACTGCCTTGGTCACTCTCCCTGGCTGAGAGTACACCCCACTGCCTTGGTCACTCTCCCTGGCTGAGAGTACACCCCACTGCCTTGGTCACTCTCCCTGGCTGAGAGTACACCCCACTGCCTTGGTCACTCTCCCTGGCTGAGAGTACACCCCACTGCCTTGGTCACTCCCTGGCTGAGAGTACACCCCACTGCCTTGGTCACTCCCTGGCTGAGAGTACACCCCACTGCCTTGGTCACTCTCCCTGGCTGAGAGTACACCCCACTGCCTTGGTCACTCTCCCTGGCTGAGAGTACACCCCACTGCCTTGGTCACTCCCTGGCTGAGAGTACACCCCACTGCCTTGGTCACTCCCTGGCTGAGAGTACACCCCACTGCCTTGGTCACTCTCCCTGGCTGAGAGTACACCCCACTGCCTTGGTCACTCTCCCTGGCTGAGAGTACACCCCACTGCCTTGGTCACTCTCCCTGGCTGAGAGTACACCCCACTGCCTTGGTCACTCTCCCTGGCTGAGAGTACACCCCACTGCCTTGGTCACTCTCCCTGGCTGAGAGTACACCCCACTGCTTTGGTCACTCTCCCTGGCTGAGAGTACACTCCACTGCCTTGGTCACCATTCCTGGCAGAGAGTACACTCCACTGCCTTGGCCACCCTTCCTGGCAGAGAGTACACTCCACTACCTTGGTCACTCTCCCTGGCTGAGAGTACACTCCACTGCCTTGGTCACCCTTCCTGGCAGAGAGTACACTCCACTGCCTTGGTCACTCTCCCTGGCTGAGAGTACACTCCACTGCCTTGGTCACCCTTCCTGGCAGAGAATACACTCCACTGCCTTGGTCACTCTCCCTGGTTGAGAGTACACCCCACTGCCTTGGTCACCCTTCCTGGAAGAGAGTACACTCCACTGCCTTGGTCACTCTCCCTGGCTGAGAGTACACCCCACTGCCTTGGTCACTCTCCCTGGTTGAGAGTACACCCCACTGCCTTGGTCACTCTCCCTGGCTGAGAGTACACCCCGCTGCCTTGGTCGCTCTCCCTGGCTGAGAGTACACTCCACTGCCTTGGTCACCCTTCCTGGCAGAGAGTACACTCCACTGCCTTGGTCACCCTTCCTGGCAGAGAGTACACTCCACTACCTTGGTCACTCTCCCTGGCTGAGAGTACACTCCACTGCCTTGGTCACCCTTCCTGGCAGAGAGTACACTCCACTGCCTTGGTCACTCTCCCTGGCTGAGAGTACACTCCACTGCCTTGGTCACCCTTCCTGGCAGAGAATACACTCCACTGCCTTGGTCACTCTCCCTGGTTGAGAGTACACCCCACTGCCTTGGTCACCCTTCCTGGAAGAGAGTACACTCCACTGCCTTGGTCACTCTCCCTGGCTGAGAGTACACCCCACTGCCTTGGTCACTCTCCCTGGCAGAGAGTACACTCCATTGCCTTGGTCACCCTTCCTGGCTGAGAGTACACTCCACTGCCTTGGTCACCCTTCCTGGCAGAGAGTACACTCCACTGCCTTGGTCACTCTCCCTGGCTGAGAGTACACCCCACTGCCTTGGTCACTCTCCCTGGCTGAGAGTACACTCCATTGCCTTGGTCACCCTTCCTGGCTGAGAGTACACTCCACTACCTTGGTCACTCTCCCTGGCTGAGAGTACACTCCACTGCCTTGGTCACCCTTCCTGGCAGAGAGTACACTCCACTGCCTTGGTCACTCTCCCTGGCTGAGAGTACACTCCACTGCCTTGGTCACCCTTCCTGGCAGAGAGTACACTCCACTGCCTTGGTCACTCTCCCTGGCTGAGAGTACACTCCACTGCCTTGGTCACCCTTCCTGGCAGAGAATACACTCCACTGCCTTGGTCACTCTCCCTGGTTGAGAGTACACCCCACTGCCTTGGTCACCCTTCCTGGAAGAGAGTACACTCCACTGCCTTGGTCACTCTCCCTGGCTGAGAGTACACCCCACTGCCTTGGTCACTCTCCCTGGTTGAGAGTACACCCCACTGCCTTGGTCACTCTCCCTGGCTGAGAGTACACCCCGCTGCCTTGGTCGCTCTCCCTGGCTGAGAGTACACTCCACTGCCTTGGTCACCCTTCCTGGCAGAGAGTACACTCCACTGCCTTGGTCACCCTTCCTGGCAGAGAGTACACTCCACTACCTTGGTCACTCTCCCTGGCTGAGAGTACACTCCACTGCCTTGGTCACCCTTCCTGGCAGAGAGTACACTCCACTGCCTTGGTCACTCTCCCTGGCTGAGAGTACACTCCACTGCCTTGGTCACCCTTCCTGGCAGAGAATACACTCCACTGCCTTGGTCACTCTCCCTGGTTGAGAGTACACCCCACTGCCTTGGTCACCCTTCCTGGAAGAGAGTACACTCCACTGCCTTGGTCACTCTCCCTGGCTGAGAGTACACCCCACTGCCTTGGTCACTCTCCCTGGCAGAGAGTACACTCCATTGCCTTGGTCACCCTTCCTGGCTGAGAGTACACTCCACTGCCTTGGTCACCCTTCCTGGCAGAGAGTACACTCCACTGCCTTGGTCACTCTCCCTGGCTGAGAGTACACCCCACTGCCTTGGTCACTCTCCCTGGCTGAGAGTACACTCCATTGCCTTGGTCACCCTTCCTGGCTGAGAGTACACTCCACTACCTTGGTCACTCTCCCTGGCTGAGAGTACACTCCACTGCCTTGGTCACCCTTCCTGGCAGAGAGTATACTCCACTGCCTTGGTCACTCTCCCTGGCTGAGAGTACACTCCACTGCCTTGGTCACCCTTCCTGGCAGAGAGTACACTCCACTGCCTTGGTCACTCTCCCTGGGTGAGAGTACACCCCACTGCCTTGGTCACCCTTCCTGGCAGAGAGTACACTCCACTGCCTTGGTCACTCTCCCTGGCTGAGAGTACACACCACTGCGTTGGTCACTCTCCCTGGGTGAGAGTACACCCCACTGCATTGGTCACTCTCCCTGGCTGAGAGTACACCCCTGAGAGTACACCCCACTGCCTTGGTCACCCTTCCTGGCAGAGAGTACACCCCACTGCCTTGGTCACTCTCCCTGACTGAGAGTACACCCCACTGCCTTGGTCACTCCCTGTCTGAGAGTACACCCCACTGCCTTGGTCACTCTCCTTGACTGAGAGCACACCCCACTGCCTTTGTCACCCTTCCTGGCAGAGAGTACACCCCACTGCCTTGGTCACTCTCCCTGACTGAGAGTACATCCCACTGCCTTGGTCACAGTACACCCCCACTGCCTTGGTCACTCCCTGGTTGAGAGTACACCCCACTGCCTTGGTCACTCTCCTTGTCTGAGAGTCCACCCACTGCCTTGGTCACCCTCTCTGGCTGAGAGTACACCCCACTGCCTTGGTCACCCTTCCTGGCAGAGAGTACACCCCACTACCTTGGTCATTCTCCCTGGCTGAAAGTACACTCCACTGCCTTGGTCACCCTTCCTGGCAGAGAGTACACCCCACTGCCTTGGTCACTCTCCCTGGCTGAGAGTACACCCCACTGCCTTGGTCACTCTCCCTGGTTGAGAGTACACCCCACTGCCTTGGTCACTCCCTGGCTCATAGTACACCTTGATCACTGTCTCTCCCCTTTACCTATCCCTTGCTTTGAATACACCCCTTTACCCCTTGTCTCCCTTTACATGATCAGGAATGGGTGGTGTAGGGGGTGGGTAACGGAGGGGGAGTGACACGTAAAGGCTGGCATCCCTGGTCGTCACGGTATTAAACCGGTGCTATTATCGGGTCCGCCACAATACCCGGTGATTGTAATATGCGGGTTGTGTCCTATACGACTACATTAGCTGAGTAAATGTTGGTGGTTGTTGAGGAGGAAGGTGGTGGGGGTGGGGGAGGGGGAAGGGAGTAGAGAGGGGCCGACCTAAAGGTTTAATGAAGTGGAAGGTATGGAGAAGGGGAGTGAAATGGGGAGAGAGAGAGAGAGAGAGAGAGAGAGAGAGAGAGAGAGAGAGAGAGAGAGAGAGAGAGACAGACAGACAGACAGACAGACAGACAGACAGACAGAGACAGACAGACATACATCATCAGTGTGCTGTTGCCCTATTCTGTATTCTAGTTATATAGCTGGAACGAAAGTTAATTATATTTCTCTGTCATGTTCCACTACAGAGTTAAAGATGTCGTTATGTATTCCAGCAAAGGTTTAACAACTACGGCGGCTTGAAAGGTTTCGTTCCAGCATAGCAATGATAACTACCACATGAACCTATCTCACAGAGGAAAGGAGAAGGATGGAGAACATTGCGGTTGCCTTGGTCTGGGTATAGCACAGGGGCCGCTTAGCAAAATCACATCCTTAGGAATCTCCAACTCCTTTCTTCGACTGAATGACTACCCACACACACACTGCTTAATGGACCAGTGTGTGTACGTCACTCCATGGTTGCCGGCGTACCGCAGAGAAGTGTGCTGGGTCCCTTGCCGTACAAAGTCTGTTTCACTCATTTTTGATTCCCATGACCACGCAGATGATGGCAGTCTTGTACGATTAGCAGAGATGATCACTGTTCTCAGACATATCAGTCACTAACGTGTAGCTGCATCTGTCTAGAGGAAGTAACAGCAGGTTACGCACTTATACGCAGGTTAAGCACTAGTGTTGATGTTGCTTGGAATAAAATAAGTAGTTTTTCTTCATAATGTTCAGGTTAAGTGTCGTGAAATTATTTTAGTAACGATAATGCACTGTGTTTATGTGCACGTATCTATAGATTTAATTTAGTTATTACTGAGACTCTCTGATCGCGGGTTCTATCCCCACCCGTGGTATGGTTTATTTATTACTGTCTTGCTCTGTATTAAACGAATATATATTCAATAAATTCCAGTTGTTCCGTGTGGGTTAGGCCATCCTCTGAGAGATATTTCTTAATTGAAACTCCAGCTGTGCTGGAGCAAAACCCTTGGAGATACAGTACCTACTGACTCCTTAGGTAAAAGGACACTCGCAACTAATGCGACATTTTTATTGTGGCAACGTTTCGTGAATCATTCTGGAAAATGCTTGACGATCTCCTCACTGCCCGACTGAAATTCACACTGCGTGATGGAATATGACAGGGTAAACATTTTTGGATTTTGTTCTGACTATATAGCTACCATACGGGATATGGTAGCAGCATACTGCTGAAGTATCCAGTCTTGTTTAAAAATATATTTACCTGGTCACACAGAAGCAGCCAGACGCCATCTCTTGAACTAACCAATAAGAGACTTAGCTGTGCCGGCTGTGATCTGATCGACGCTCAGGTTGAGAAATCTCGACACCTGGCTCCGGCCGACTCCATCTTGAATTGAGTAGAATCCGTCTGCAGATTACTGTTGTAAGCGTCATTAGCCGACTGTGGAAGACGTTTCTTAATTATCTTAAGGTGGTGTACAATGTTCTCCCATTGTGCGTTATTTGAACTTACATATTTGAGTACTGACACACACACCGTACATACAAAATAAACACATAAATCCACGTTACTGAGAATACACTTGGTGTATATCCTTTAATGTCCGTTTTCAGTATATATCTCACTGGTATCCCATAATAACTATCAAACTTCGCGGGGACAACTAGAAGAGCATAGCATCATTTACAGAGTAGAATAACGTTCCACAGCGCTCAGGCTCTGTGTTGCTCCCGTAGTTCCCCTTTTGTAAGATATATATATATATATATATATATATATATATATATATATATATATATATATATATATATATATATATATACAATTACTCATTAACTATATGTTGTTATGACACCTGTGCAACATGTGTTTTAATCGTCAACTTGTCGATATTTGATGCCATTTTCAACATTATCTATATATAATTGCCCGAGGTGTCCCGCTTCAGTGTTTAATTTGTCACCTTTATTTGTCTCTTGTTTCTAAGCTCATCAGCATCTGATTTATAATAATAATAATAATAATAATAATAATAATAATAATAATAATAATAATAAATATTTAATTTATTGACTATCCTAAAATTAGTGGTAATAATATAGTAGTATCCAAGCTGCCATCCATCGATATCCACAGGCACACATCCATCGTCATCCAGGTATCAATCCATCGATATCCACAGGTACACATCCATCGTCATCCAGGTATCAATCCATCGATATCCACAGGTACACATCCATCGTCATCCAGGTATCAATCCATCGATATCCACAGGTACACATCCATCGTCATCCAGGTATCAATCCATCGATATCCACAGGTACACATCCATCGTCATCCAGGTATCAATCCATCGATATCCACAGGTACACATCCATCGTCATCCAGGTATCAATCCATCGATATCCACAGGCACACATCCATCGTCATCCAGGTATCAATCCATCGATATCCACAGGCACACATCCATCGTCATCCAGGTATCAATCCATCGATATCCACAGGCACACATCCATCGTCATCCAGGTATCAATCCATCGATATCCACAGGCACACATCCATCGTCATCCAGGTATCAATCCATCGATATCCACAGGCACACATTCATCGTCATCCAGGTATCAATCCATCGATATCCACAGGCACACATTCATCGTCATCCAGGTATCAATCCATCGATATCCACAGGCACACATCCATCGTCATCCAGGTATCAATCCATCGATATCCACAGGCACACATCCATCGTCATCTAGGTATCAATCCATCGATATCCACAGGCACACATCCATCGTCATCCAGGTATCAATCCATCGATATCCACAGGTACACATCCATCGTCATCCAGAGACCTATCCCTGCCTGTCATAACCTTGGCGAAGATTCAATTCTGTGAAAGTAATTGGCCAAGGAAAAGTCAATTAGTGTTTTGATTGACTGGATTGTTATTCCCGTTAATCCCGTGGCTGGCTCTGGCTGACCTATGACCTTCCTATCCTACCTGACCTACCTATCCTACCTAACCCATTCTGAATAGCTCTACCAGAACCATGGCCTACTTAATCTAACCTGCCTAACTTACCTTGGGACACTATTATTTAACGTCAGTGATATTTACTGAGTTTGTGAGGTTCAGATATATATATATATATATATATATATATATATATATATATATATATATATATATATATATATATATATATATATATATATATATATATATATAACTAATTTCTGCTTAAAGCACATCCCGACGCCTAAGCCTGATAACAAATACTTTGCTGAACTAATTTGCAGGTGAACAGGATGAGTTAAGCAAGACTAGTGGCAAGCATCAGACGCTACGGGAAATACTCTGTGATTAACACCTGGGGAGCAATTTTGTCATTAACCGTCATTGGTGTTAAGGTCCGTCATTTGTGGTGGTTGGTGGCTGTGGTGGTTTGTTTGTCAGGCAACAACTCAGTGTCTCCTGACACTGGTCTTAGTCAGCAGATGACTTCGTGGTCAAGCATCTGCTGGCCTACCCCAGGGTTACTACGAGGTAGATTCCTAAGATAGTTCCAGATTGTAGTGATTTAAAGCTTAAAGAGACCTTTAATTTTAGAGCACCGTAAACATCCTGTCTAGTCAGAGAGATCGGGCCGAGCTTAACAATCGGATGATCGAGCCTGTAACAATCTTTGATACAGCACTTCCTAACACAGCTGAAAATGACATGTTTAACATTGATTGGACAGAAGAAAAAATTATTAAACAATAAATCAGCCTTCTCTTAAACTCCAAACCTGATGGTATTATTTTCAAATAAACTGTGTGTATTCCTGAAAGGCTTTAATAATTACTGTAAAAGTTGTTGGTACCAGAGGCGAGGTTTTGCCTGTGTCAGATGCAGTAAGAGAATTATTATTAATGTGAAGTGTGTCGAATTTATGTTTTAGCATTCTCAGTCCTGTGTCCTAGTGTTTTATTCCAGTGGTCTAGCATTCTCAGTCCTGTGTCCTAGTGTTTCATTCCAGTAGTCTAGCATTCTCAGTCCTGTGTCCTAGTGTTTCATTCTAGTGGTCTAGCATTCTCGTTACTGCCCTAGCATTACATTATAGTACCCTGACATTTCTGTTTTGGTGTCCCAGCATTCTCATAACAGTGTTCCAGCATTCCCGTAAGCGTTCCAGCATTCCCGTAAGCGTTCCAGCATTCCCGTAAGCGTTCCAGCATTCCCGTAAGCGTTCCAGCATTCCCGTAAGCGTTCCAGCATTCCCGTAAGCGTTCCAGCATTCCCGTAAGCGTTCCAGCATTCCCATAATAGTGTTCCAGCATTCACATAACTGTTACAGCATTCCCATAAGTGTTCCAGCATTCCCATAAGTGTTCCAGCATTCCCATAAGTGTTCCAGCATTCCCATAAGTGTTCCAGCATTCCCATAAGTGTTCCAGCATTCCCATTCCTTTTCAAGCATTCCTATTTCACTGCATGATCATTCTCATTCCCATGCTCTAGTATTTTTACTCTTGTGTCAAAGCATTCTTATTCTGTTGTAACACATGCTGCATTCTAGCCTAATTCTGTATCCTACAAATCAAAGCAAATTCCAGCATTATTACTATTATTATTATTATTGGGAGCGCTAAACTCGTAAGGATTATACAACGCCTCTGGGAAGGGGGGATGGAAGGCATTCAGGCTTAATTCAGGGAACTGGAGCACAGATTCAATTCCCTAGATCAAGAGCCCCTCACGAGTGTCAAGGAACCTTCCTTGAGGGGAAGTCCAACTAAAGCCTAGTAGATTCTTCAACATTATCGGTCGATTTAAGCTAGGCTGTAGATATAACACATCGGCCGATTCCCACCAAGGCAGGGTGGCCCCAAAAAGAAAAACTTTCATCATTCCCGCCATCACTGTCTTGCCAGAGGGGTGCTTTACATTACAGCTTATAAAACTGCAACATCAGGTAATGAGAGGCATACAGATTTGATCCAAGACAGCAGAGGTTAGCTGCAATTTCCTAGCTCAGGAGCTCTTCACTGGCGTCAAGGAACCTTTCTTGAAAGGCGTCCGCTGATGTACATCTGACTAATTTTGATACTGCAAGTCCACCGTTGGTTTTGTCCCCAGGACTCAGCCATAATTTACTTCCCTTTTTCTTCTTCAGGATGTCTGCAGTTTGCTTGGAGGTTCCTTCTCCTCCCGATGGCTGCATGAGAGGATAAGTGTAATGAATCTAGTTGTACAGATTCAGTTATGTGTGTTGTCATGAGGGAACAAGCTTCTTAATGTTCCTCTTTCCGCTACCGAGTGGAAATGTTAATGCGCTATTGTCGATGTTTACTGCACGATATGGAGAGATCATCATTTCTTAGAGCGAACTAAATGTAAAACCTCGTAAGCAGATTTATTCTCACACTTTGTTCTTTGTTTAAATTTAAAACGCAGACAAGACTCTGGGATCAATTCTTGCCTAACTCTTCCATAAGTGAAAAAAAAGATCATCCATAAAAATGCAATCCTAAAAAAAAAATTGCCGTCATTTATCTCCACTTTTGCTTACTTGCAAGCAATTAATCATCACTTCGTAACTTGCATAGCCAGTTAAACATTGAGATCCAATTGTTGAACTCATTTATCTTTTATCTTTTAATTATATTTACAGGATGAGTTTAGAGTGCATGTTACATCTATCAGATTAAATATCACGTTCCAGCTTCCTTTCAGTATGCTAGTACAGCCTGGTACAGTAGATCACCCCAGGCTCCGAGCCTAGTCTCTCCTCTCTGATAATATGTCATGGTAATTGCCTGTCAGGTATTGCACCAGTCATCCCGCTAAGCAAATTCCTCCCTGCCAGTAATTGGATGTGATTATTAAAGACTTTATGCAGCTGAGTGAAGAAAATATCCTCATGAATAACACGGGCGAGGTTATCAACATGATTACACTTAATAACAGTAAAAGTGGCCGGGCATGGACCAGCAAAGTGCTCTTGCTAAACGTATAATATATATATATATATATATATATATATATATATATATATATATATATATATATATATATATATATATATATATATATATATATATGCCAGAAATGCTTGCCAATATTTCTAATTCTGGCTACTATAGAACAGTCTCGTTATATTGCTAGTAGCTCTGTAACTGTGCTCGTCTATGTTATCTGAGTGGGTTATAGATCTATTCCGTAGAATCACTTATTTATTCGTGTTATCATAGTGGGCCACAGATCTACTGTGTGCTCATTTACGCTTGTTATTATAGTGAGCTATACCTCTGGTCCGTAAATATGATATGTACGTTCATGGTAAATCTATTATGTAAATGCGCTTATCAATATTTATGTATGTTATAGTGGGCCATAGCTCAGCTACATAAATATGCTCACCCACTTTCATAATATTAGAGTAGGTTATAGACCTACTCCATAAATGTGCTTATTTAGGCTTATGTTATAGTGGGTTATAGATCTACTTAGGTTTCTAAATGAATTCCTGTAACATTTAAATTCATTATTTAATTCTCTCTTTAATATTATTTCTAATTCTTAACACAGACCAAAGTTGCATTCATTCGACTTCTTCCGAAATACTTTCTTCGGGTAATATAAGAAAATTGTGATTAAGAAAAATATTACGTAAAATGTAACCCACAAGAACTGCACATTAATTCCTCTCTCCGATATTTTTTAATTATTCCTGGCGTCTCCAGCGAGCAAGATAGTTGACTCGAAAACAAATAAATGCTAAATATAATGTATTTTTAATTATATTAAAAACTATTATAGTACAGCAGAAGGCTTTATCGAAATATTTAACCCAGGATAACTCTAGAAGAGTAAGCGATATGGCTGAATACCGTCGTGGTCGTATTCCCCAGGATGCGACGCACAAGTGACTGACTGGTGGAGGAGTGAGCGCAGAACCTGCGCCTGTGAGCCAGCCTGCACGACTGACACCCAGAGCCATCTGTTGCCCACACACTAAATCATCCTGCTGACACCTCCATCAAATTAATATGATTTATTTTCTTAATGTTGGCTTTCTTACAGAAGTCAGGGATCATTTACCTTCCCGCTACTTTACGTTAAGTGCTTAAGTAGAAATGAAGGAGCGTTGAATTCAGGAAATGTAAAAGAGTGATGAATTAATTGTCATAAATATAAATCTTGGAAAGAGCTGTCAGTGTGAGAGATTGAGAGAGAGAGAGAGAGAGAGGGCGGGTTAACTCCGCCCAGAATTTGTGTCAGAAACCGTCCAGGAATGTTGTAAATTCCTCATTCCCTCTCTTGGGTGATCGCTGAGTCGACGGTATAAATGATTATCGCGTTACCTTGTGCTTTGTCATGTTCTAAGCCGCCTTTGTCATGGTATATAAGTCAGTGTGTGTGTGTATTAAATGGATCAGCCTAGTATCGCCGGCTGTCATAATGAACCCTCATGTAATTTTGTTGACTCTGCTCACATTGAGAAAAGAAATTGATGAGTGGGCTGTCTGTGTTTGTCCATTTTCTTCGTAGCTTTTCGCTTGGTATTTATCGTGAAAATTGTCTCTGGGAGTTGGGCTTCAAATGGACCCAGCGGAGGAGTGATTTTTTTTTCTTATTGGGCGTTTGGTGAATGTTTGTGGCTGTCTGGTTAAAAAAAAGGGTTGATTGTCAGTTGCAGGCACCTCACTGGGTAATTATTTTGTTCTCTTCGTCAGTAACTTGCATAGTAGGTAGAGTACTTGTCATCAGGAAGATTACTTAACTACTCCCAATACTCCCTTCCCTTCCCGAGGCTCCCTTCCCGAGGCTCCCTTCCCGAGGCTCCCTTCCCGAGGCTCCCTTCCTGAGGCTCCCTTCCTTCATACACACACAAACCACCTTCCCCCACTAATCAAACCTCTTTCCCCTACCCAGTCAAACTTCGTTCCCCCACCTAGTCAAACTTCCTTCCCCCACCCTAACAAACCTTTTTCCCCCGTCACCCAAACCACCTTCCCCTACCCAAACAAACCTCCTTCCACCACCTAGTCAAAATTCCTTCCCCTACCCTATCAAACCTCCTCCCCCACCCTATCAAACTTCCTTCCCCCACCTCAACCACATCTCCCTCTTAACCCCCACCCATATCATAACACCCCTTCCATCACCCCCCCCCTCCTAAACTCTCAGTGAAAATAAACAGCAAAAGGACACAAGTGCAATTAAGGTGTCATTTTATTGTGGCAACGTTTCGCTCTCCAGGAGCTTTATCAAGCCATTACAAACAATACATGAACACTCTGAGCCTATATATAGGCTCTGTGTCCATGTATTGTTTGTAATGGCTTGATAAAGCTCCTGGAGAGCGAAACGTTGCCACAATAAAATGTCACATTAGTTGCACTTGTGTCCTTTTACTTTACATATTGTCGGTAATTCTACCAACTTTATTACAAAATAAATAGCATTATTTGACTTTATTATTAGGATACGTCTCCACACTCCGGGGAAACGAGAATTGTTTACAGTTATTTTTGTCTCAAGAAGCGGATTCGAACTGGCACCCTGTGCCCAGGCAGCAAACTGAAGCTCTGGGCATCTTAATTAAACAAGTCAACTACCAGGAGCCAGAGCTTGACTCACTGCCTGGGCAGAGGGTGACGGTTCAAGGGCCGAATCCACTGCTGATTTTGTGATACAAGTGACCTTACCATTCATACATGTCTAGAACATGTCTCCTCACGTCTATTGTACAAATTTATTCCACGGTAAATTCATTTGTATTTATTCGTAATTGGAAATTTACTTACTTACATGTTCACTCTGAGAACTATACATGAATTAGATATCTGTACCCGGACAAAAAAAAAAAAAAAAGCATATACATATATGTAAGAGCCAGAACGTAAGACTTAACCCACACACACACACACACACACACACACACACACACACACACACACACACACACACACACACACACACACACACACATACACACACACACACACACGGACAAAAAAAAAGCATATACATATATGTAAGAGCCAGAACGTAAGACTTAACCCACACACATACACACACACACACACACACACACACACACACACACACACACACACACACACACACACACACACACACACACACACACACACACACACACACATACACACATACACATACACACGTGGCGAGGTGTCAGAGTGGGCACCTGTGACCAGCGGGGTCCCGCAGGGGTCAGTCCTAGGACCAGTGCTGTTTCTGGTATTTGTGAACGACATGACGGAAGGAATAGACTCTGAGGTGTCCCTGTTTGCAGATGACGTGAAGTTGATGAGAAGAATACACTCGATCGAAGACCAGGCAGAACTACAAAGGGATCTGGACAGGCTGCAGAACTGGTCCAGCAATTGGCTCCTGGAGTTCAATCCCACCAAGTGCAAAGTCATGAAGATTGGGGAAGGGCAAAGAAGGCCGCAGACGGAGTACAGTCTAGGGGGTCAGAGACTACAAACCTCACTCAAGGAAAAAGATCTTGGGGTGAGTATAACACCAGGCACATCTCCTGAAGCGCACATCAACCAAATAACTGCTGCAGCATATGGGCGCCTAGCAAACCTCAGAACAGCATTCCGACATCTTAATAAGGAATCGTTCAGGACCCTGTACACCGTATACGTTAGGCCCATATTGGAGTATGCGGCACCAGTTTGGAACCCACACCTAGCCAAGCACGTAAAGAAACTAGAGAAAGTGCAAAGGTTTGCAACAAGACTAGTCCCAGAGCTAAGAGGTATGTCCTACGAGGAGAGGTTAAGGGAAATCAACCTGACGACACTGGAGGACAGGAGAGATAGGGGGGACATGATAACGACATACAAAATACTGAGAGGAATTGACAAGGTGGACAAAAACAGGATGTTCCAGAGATTGGACACAGTAACAAGGGGACACAGTTGGAAGCTAAAGACACAGATGAATCACAGGGATGTTAGGAAGTATTTCTTCAGCCACAGAGTAGTCAGTAAGTGGAATAGTTTGGGAAGCGATGTAGTGGAGGCAGGATCCATATATAGCTTTAAGCAGAGGTACGATAAAGCTCACGGCTCAGGGAGAGTGACCTAGTAGCGATCAGTGAAGAGGCGGGGCCAGGAGCTCGGACTCGACCCCCGCAACCTCAACTAGGTGAGTACAACTAGGTGAGTACACCTGACGACACTGGAGGACAGGAGAGATAGGGGGGACATGATAACGACATACAAAATACTGAGAGGAATTGACAAGGTGGACAAAGACAGGATGTTCCAGAGATTGGACACAGTAACAAGGGGACACAGTTGGAAGCTGAAGACACAGATGAATCACAGGGATGTTAGGAAGTATTTCTTCAGCCACAGAGTAGTCAGTAAGTGGAATAGTTTGGGAAGCGATGTAGTGGAGGCAGGATCCATACATAGCTTTAAGCAGAGATATGATAAAGCTCACGGCTCAGGGAGAGTGACCTAGTAGCGATCAGTGAAGAGGCGGGGCCAGGAGCTCGGACTCGACCCCCGCAACCTCAACTAGGTGAGTACAACTAGGTGAGTACACACACACACACACACACACACACACACACACACACACACACACACACACACACACACACACACACACACACACACACAGGGAGACAGGCATGAGGCACTAAACTACAGACCTGTATCTCTAACGTGTATAGTATGCAAGGTCATGGAGAAGATCATCAGGAGGAGAGTGGTGGGGCACCTGGAAAGAAACAAGTGTATAATTGACAACCAGCACGGTTTCAGGGAAGGAAAATCCTGTGTCACAAACCTACTAGAGTTTTATGACAAGGTGACATGTTATTGCTGTTCTTACTGCTGAACAGCGGTTTAGTGCCCATGAAGGTAGCGTAGGTAGCAATGATACGGCCGTGGACTAGTTTGGCTTTAATTGGGTAGGAGTGAGTACACAACGGGCAGTGTGAGGGAGTGACCGCAAGCCAGTCCGTGGAGGGGGAGCACTTGTGTACGTCAAGTCGGTCGGCCTCGGAGTGAGAGAGGGTGGGCTGTGCTTCCCACTGACCTAGGTAGGCCTACAGAGGGCAGCACTGAATGCCGCGAAATATGAACTAGTCAGAGCAGACGGCTAGGCTGTGTGCTCTGACAGTACAGGCTGTCTACAGACAGAAGTAAGACAAGAGAGAGAGGGGTGGATCGACTGCGTATTTTTGGACTGCAAGAAGGCTTTCGACACAGTTCCTCACAAGAGGTTACTGCAAAAGCTAGAGGACCAGGCACACATAACAGGAAAGGCACTGCAATGGATCAGAGAATATCTGACAGGGAGGAAACAACGAGTCATGGTACGCGATGAGGTGTCAGAGTGGGCGCCTGTGACAAGCGGGGTTCCACAGGGGTCAGTCCTAGGACCTGTGCTGTTCTTGGTATACGTGAACGACATAACGGAAGGGATAGACTCAGAAGTGTCCTTGTTTGCAGACGATGTGAAGTTAATGAGAAGAATCGAATCGGACGAGGATCAGGCAGGACTACAAAGAGATCTGGACAGGCTACAAGCCTGGTCCAGCAACTGGCTCCTTGAATTTAACCCTGCCAAATGCAAAGTCATGAAGATTGGGGAAGGGCAAAGAAGACCGCAGACACAATATAGTTTAGATGGCCAAAGACTGCAAACCTCACTAAAGGAAAAAGATCTGGGGGTGAGTATAACACCGAGCATATCTCCTGAGGCGCACATCAATCAGATAACTGCTGCAGCATACGGGCGCCTGGCAAACCTACGGATAGCGTTCCGATACCTCAGTAAGGATTCGTTTAAGACTCTGTACACCATCTACGTCAGGCCCATACTGGAGTATGCAGCACCAGTTTGGAATCCACACCTAGTCAAGCACGTCAAGAAATTAGAGAAAGTGCAAAGG
>NC_091300.1:5932958-5940458 GCF_038502225.1 Cherax quadricarinatus | reverse complement strand
TCTATCCATTCATCCAACCATCTATCCATCCATCCAACCACCTATCCATCCATCCAACCATCTATCCATTCATCCAACCACCTATCCATCCTTCCAACCATCTATCCATTCATCCAACCATCTATCCATCCATCCAACCACCTATCCATCCATCCAACCACCTATCCATCCATCCAACCACCTATCCAACCACCTATCAATTCATCCAACCACCTATCCATCCATCCAACCACCTATCCATCCATCCAACCACCTATCCAACCACCTATCCATCCATCCAACCACCTATCCATCCATCCAACCACCTATCCAACCACCTATCCATCCAGCCAACCACCTATCCATCCATCCAACCATCTATCCATTCATCCAACCACCTATTCATTCATCCATCCAACCATCTATCCATTCATCCAACCACCTATCCATCCTTCCAACCATCTATCCATTCATCCAACCATCTATCCATCCATCCAACCACCTATCCATCCATCCAACCATCTATCCATTCATCCAACCACCTATCCATCCTTCCAACCATCTATCCATTCATCCAACCATCTATCCATCCATCCAACCACCTATCCATCCATCCAACCACCTATCCATCCATCCAACCACCTATCCATCCATCCAACCACCTATCCAACCACCTATCCATCCATCCAACCACCTATCCAACCACCTATCCATCCATCCAACCACCTATCCATCCATCCAACCACCTATCCAACCACCTATCCATCCATCCAACCATCTATCCATTCATCCAACCACCTATTCATTCATCCAACCACCTATCCATCCATCCAACCATCTATCCATTCATCCAACCACCTATCCATCCTTCCAACTATCTATCCATTCATCCAACCATCTATCCATCCATCCAACCACCTATCCATCCATCCAACCACCTATCCATCCATCCAACCACCTATCCATCCATCCAACCACCTATCCATTCATCCAGCCACCTATCCATCCATCCAACCATCTATCCATTCATCCAACCACCTATCCATTCATCTAATCGCCTCTCTGTCCATCCAGCTACTTATCTATCCAACCACCTATCTATCCCTCCATCCACCTATATATCCAATCGCATATCCATCCATCCATCCACCTATGTTTTCAACCACCTATCCATCCATTTACCCTCCCACCCATGCTTCCGTCCATCCACCTACCTATCAACCTCCCCACCCTCCCTTCCATCTATCAGCCCATACAACCGTCTATTCATCTTTCCTTCCTTCCTTCCTTCCTTCCTTCCTTCTTTCTTTCTTTTTGTCCATTGCATAACATGTAAGTCTTGTAAATTACTTCTTAAGAAGTATAAATCATCATCATGGTAAGTCTTAAGCACAGTTTAGAAAAAATCGATTGTTTTATCAGCTTTCTTTTCTTCCTAGGTACTCTATTACAGGTTTAGCTCTTCCCATGAATATAATAATAATAATAATAATAACAATAACAATAACAATAACAATAATAATAATAATAATAATAATAATAATACTCTTATAGGTGTGATGCATGGGATTTAAACGTTGCAGTGAGGAGGATGCTAGAAACAGTGGAGTTGTCACATTGAGAGCAACGTGTGGTGTGACTTGTTACATAAATGCAGAATTTGGAGCGTAGGAATTAGAAGACTGTGTGTGGTTATCAAAGATTAATAATTCGGAGGAATGAGGAAGGGTTGTTGAGGTCGTTTGGGCACATAGAGAGGATGGAGCAGTATAGGAGAATAAGAGGACTTACGTTGAAAATGGTTATAAAATATTGTCGCTTTCTTGAGTAAGTCACATGTGCAACAGTCGGGTATCTTTGCTATTGAAACGTTTGGCCTACACAGCAGGCTTCTTCAGTCAGATACAGAGGCAGCAGGAGAAGTAGTGAAATGAAGATGATGCAATCAGTCCATCGACCTTCGAGAAATATTATTTGAGGTGGTCAGTCCCTCAGCCTGGAGAAGAGTTCAGCTCCACAGTCTGGCTAAACGTTTCAACAAAGATACCCAACATGTGAAGGCTTATGAAAGGGGTGAGGAATGGAGGAGAGGCAGAGGTTGCAGGGAGTGGGTAAAGGAGATTTTGAGTTCTATTGGCCTGAACATCCAGCAGGCTTATGTGAGTGTTAGATTGAAGTGAAGACAGGTTCTTACATGTTTCATCTTGGATATGTTTACAAACAAACGTCCACGTGGGTCTAGAATGTTGTCTTGAGAAGGTGATGAGTGGAAGACACAGTGTGCAGCAACGAAGTGTGTCTTCCAGACAACACTTCGATCTCTTAGCATCTTTATTAAGTTAAACCTGATCAAGATCTTACCAGCAGATCGAAGCGCTGCCTCTCAATAAAAATTCCTGCCGATTGTCTTGTGCAGGTGATGGCTGGTAGACATTCGCCTCGGTTGATATTAAAAATCTGTGTAACTCAGTGTAGATTATCTCTTTCCACTTTGTTTTCTATTATGCTTCATTGGTTTCAGTTGCATTCTCGTCACATCAATTGTTCTCAAACTTTCACCGTGTTCACACAGTCTCGTTGTTGTCAATAATTCTTTTAATATTCAACGAGTTAAACTTAGCCACGAGAGCAGCAAACGATATTTATATATACAAATAATGATGCCCCTGGGCGAGGTCATTTATTCTGACTTCTTATGTACTTCACTTCTCTTTTTTTCTTCTTTCCTCTTTACCAGACCCGTCTTTCGAATTTTTATATTTTCTGCTATGATGATGGGATAAGACAGACCGAAACATCGCTTGAAATCTCTTCTCCAAGCTTCCTAGGTCAGTGACAATTCAGGTCACCGACTAGGTCTTGATCTTTATCTGCTAAGTCAGGTCACTAATTAGGTCTCTGTATTTTTGACCTGACAAACGAGGTCACATTCAGCTTAAGAGCACATTGCGAGTCAGGTTATGAGTCAGGTCACCTACTCAAGTACGACTTAACTGTACACAAATAACCAGACTTGGACTATTTACAAAGCCCAAGTCGGACCGAAACGTCGTCTTAAGCTCCTCTCTTTCCTATGTACGGGTAATTTGTATATTGTTCCAGTCACGGTATTGTCCCTTTTTTGTTCCTTACGACTTAACTATATGGTAGAATCGTGAACAGACTAACAGGCGCGTCTCTGACAGACCATGTGACGTGTCCACACCGCTGGTTCTTATCTCTAAAGGAATGCTAGGGGAGGTTAACTCTTAAGACTTCATGTTAAACCTGCCTCTCCTGGCCTACGCTAAACCAGGAGCATCCAGCAGTCTTCTGGCCACAGTAGTGGAGATATACAGGTGTGACAACGTTCTCTGTGTGTGTGTGTGTGTGTGTGTGTGTGGCGTTATCTGTTGACGTGAAAAGGTAAACACGTGTGAGTCAGTCCTATTCTTCTTCTTCCTCCTCCTCCTCCTCCTCCTCCTCCTCCTCCTCCACTTTGCCCCACCGCGAGTGTGAAACAACAAATAATCATCAAGATCACTACTAATGGACCAGCTGAGCTCGGGTTATCTTCAACGATCTTGCTATCTTGACCGTCCTACCTTAGTTACAACCTTTAGTGTTGGAGGAGGGTGAGAGAGTTGGTCAGGAGGAGAATTTAGAACGTTACACACACACACACACACACACACACACACACACACACACACACACACACACACACACACACACACACACACACACACACACACAATGAGCACAGCTTCAGAGGCGAGAAACTACAGCTGCCCCTCAGGGAGAAAGATCTTGGAGTGAACATCACACCCAACATATCACCAGTGGTTCACATAATTCAAACAGGATCTGAAGCATATGTGATGATAACTAATTTCAGAATTACCTTCAGGAACCTCGATAAAGTCTTTTAGGACTCAACACGACATATGTCAGGCCCATCCTCGAGTATACAGCACCAGCATGGAACCCTCACCTGGTCTAGTGTACCAGAAAAGGCCGAAAGGTTTGCAATAAGATTAGCTCCAGAGCTAAAGAGAGACTAAAAAAAATGATTAAGGGAGACATGATAACGACATACAAGATAGCCAGAGGTTTTGGCAGAAAAAATAGGGCCAGAGGTAGATGATGAAGTTTTAGAGGTAAACTCAATACACAGTTTGAAGAGCAGGTATGATAGGAGGGCTCATAAAGCGGGTCCAGGAGATGCAACCCCCACAAACATAATTCGGTGAGTACAAATCGGCGAGTACATACACACACATTATATATATATATATATATATATATATATATATATATATATATATATATATATATATATATATATATATTATATATATATTCCTTTACATGCTAGCGTCTCTCACCTGGGACCCACATCTCGTTAATAGTTTTAATTCGCCTCGTTTTCTTCTCAATAATTTTTACCCGGACGTCGTTTTCTTTTGTTTGGGAAAACTCGAGTTAAGGCTTTACGACTTCATTAAGGCCGTGATTACAGGCCGCAGGGATCTTATTGCTATATATATTATCAGGAATCTCACCTTTCTTGCAGCGATAAGAGTGGCGAAACTCTTAAGTTACCTCCTCCCCCCCTCCCAACCAAGCTGGAGGGAACGGGACTAAGGGTAACTAACTGTGAAGTTATTTAACAAAGGACGACTAACTGCTTGTGACTGATGCTTGACAGTCATTCAGAACCCTCGTAAAAGTTCGCATCTGATAGCTAACTATACCAAGACGCCAGCGATACTGACCCCAGCCTATGTCAACTAAACAAACGGAACAAGCTGGTCAAGTGGTAACCGAACAAGCTTGTCAAGTGGTAACCGAACAAGCTGGTCAAGTGGTAACCGAACAAGCTGGTCAAGTGGTAACCGAGCAAGCTGGTCAAGTGGTAACCGAACAAGCTGGTCAAGTGGTAACCGAACAAGCTGGTCAAGTGGTAACTGAACAAGCTGGTCAAATGGAAACCGAACAAGCTGGTCAAGTGGTAACCGAACAAGCTGGTCAAGTGGTAACCGAGCAAGCTGGTCAAGTGGTAACCGAACAAGCTGGTCAAGTGGTAACCGAACAAGCTGGTCAAGTGGTAACCGAACAAGCTGGTCAAGTGGTAACCGAGCAAGCTGGTCAAGTGGTAACCAAACAAGCTGGTCAAGTGGTAACCGAACAAGCTGGTCAAGTGGTAACCGAACAAGCTGGTCAAGTGGTAACCGAACAAGCTGGTCAAGTGGTAACCGAACAAGCTGGTCAAGTGGTAACCGAACAAGCTGGTCAAGTGGTAACCGAACAAGCAGGTCAAGTGGTAACCGAACAAGCTGGTCAAGTGGTAACCGAACAAGCTGGTCAAGTGGTAACCGAACAAGCAGGTCAAGTGGTAACCGAACAAGCTGGTCAAGTGGTAACCGAACAAGCTAGTCAAGTAACCGAACAAGCAGGTCAAGTGGTAACCGAACAAGCTGGTCAAATGGTAACCGAACAAGCTGGTCAAGTGGTAACCGAACAAGCTGGTCAAGTGGTAACCGAACAAGCAGGTCAAGTGGTAACCGAACAAGCTGGTCAAGTGGTAACCGAACAAGCTAGTCAAGTAACCGAACAAGCAGGTCAAGTGGTAACCGAACAAGCTGGTCAAGTGGTAACCGAACAAGCAGGTCAAGTGGTAACCGAACAAGCTGGTCAAGTGGTAACCGAACAAGCAGGTCAAGTGGTAACCGAACAAGCTAGTCAAGTAACCGAACAAGCAGGTCAAGTGGTAACCGAACAAGCTGGTCAAGTGGTAACCGAACAAGCTGGTCAAGTGGTAACCGAACAAGCTGGTCAAGTGGTAACCGAACAAGCTGGTCAAATGGCAACGGAACAAGCTGGCCAGGTGGTAACGGAACGAGCCAAGCGACAAAGAACTAGCCAAGTGACAAGGGAACGAGCCAAATGGCAGGGGAACGAGCCAAGCGACAAGGGAATCAATCAATCAATCAATCAAGTTTATTCTCTACAAGGATTACAATGCGGGGTTTACACATTTTGGATATTGTGTGGTTTACATGTTTTAAAATACTAATTACAGAGGGGGCCTCTAGGACACCTAGCATGGCTAGGCATTTCGGGCAGACTTAGATTAATTCTTAACTTTAAATTATTACAGATTATGGTATTAAGGCTAAGAGACTACATTATAGTTTGTGAGTTTAGCAATGTGAATGAGTTTGTTTTGGAGTATCATAGGCAAACTTATGACTAGTTAGGATTCATTGTTTTAAGATTAAGATTCGTATTTCTGTGTTTATAGTCAATGGGTGAGTGAGTGTAAGTGTCAACCACCAGGTGGTTTTCATGTAGGTAGTTGACGGGGTGTATCAGGGAGATAAGATGTTTTCTAACTGTAGTTTTGAAAGTGATGAATGTGCCTGCAGTTCTAGAGTTTTCAGGTAGGGTGTTCCAGATTTTAGGCCCTTTGACACACATTGAATTTTTGTAAAGGTTTAGTCGGACACGGGGAATGTCATAGAGATGTTTGTGTCTGGTGTTATGCCTGTGGATCCTGTCACAACTATCAAGAAAGCGTTTTAGGTCAAGGTTAATAATGGAATTTAAGGTCCTGTAGATATAGATTGCACAGTAGTAAGTGTGGATGTACTGAACAGGGAGTAAGTTTAGATCTATGAAGAGTGGGGGGGAGGGGTGTTGCCAGGGATGGGATTTATCGATTATTCTTACTGTGGCTTTTGGTTGGGTTATTATTGGCTTTAGGTGTGTTGCTGCAGTTGAGCCCCAAGCACAAATAGCATAGGTGAGGTATGGATAAATGAGTGAATAGTATAGTGTGAGAAGGGCAGTTTGCGGCACGTAATATCGTATCTTGGAGAGGATCCCCACCGTTTTGGATACTTTTTTTGTTTTTAAGTTGCTGTCGAGGTATAGATCTAGGAATTTGCCCTCATTGTGTCTGGTAATTAGAGTCTTGTCGATCTTAATGTTAAGTTGCGCAACACCTGCTCTGCTACCAAACATAATGTAGTAGGTTTTGTCAGTGTTAAGTGTAAGTTTATTGGCTGTCATCCAAGTCAGAATTTTGAGCAGCTCCTCGTTGACAATGGTGTTGAGGGTGGCAAGATTAGGGTGGGAGATGACATAAGTCGTGTCGTCAGCAAAGAGAATGGGTTTCAGGTGTTGGGATACGTTTGGAAGATAATTAATGTAAATGAGGAAGAGCAGGGGACCAAAGACACTTCCCTGCGGAACTCCAGTATAAAGTGGCCGTGTTGATGTTGGTGTGTCTTTAATGGTGACATACTGATACCTATTAGTAAGGTAGGATTCCGAGCCAAGTAGCGGATCAGCACTAACAACGTCACCAGCCAAGCGACAAACGAGGCCTGACAACAGAACAATGAAGGGGATAATGACTTGACAACGGAACAAGGGACAAACAGAACTAAGAACAAACAATAACTAACAAACAGAACTAAGAACAAACAACAGAACAATGAATAACTCAACAAAACAAAACGGCGACGATCAGCG
>NC_091300.1:5922958-5927958 GCF_038502225.1 Cherax quadricarinatus | reverse complement strand
ACTCTTGGAAGAGAGGGGGGAAATACTCTTGGGAGAGAGGGGGGAAATACTCTTGGGAGAGAGGGGAGAAATACTCTTGGGAGAGAGGGGAGAAATACTCTTGGAAGAGAGGGGAGAAATACTCTTGGGAGAGAGGGGAGAAATACTCTTGGAAGAGAGGGGGAAATACTCTTGGGAGAGAGGGGGGAAATACTATTGGGAGAGAGGGGAGAAATACTCTTGGAAGAGAGGGGAGAAATACTCTTGGGAGAGAGGGGAGAAATACTCTTGGAAGAGAGGGGGGAAATACTCTTGGGAGAGAGGGGGAAATACTCTTGGGAGAGAGGGGAGAAATACTCTTGGAAGAGAGGGGGGAAATACTCTTGGGAGAGAGGGGGGAAATACTCTTGGAAGAGAGGGGGGAAATACTCTTGGGAGAGAGGGGAGAAATACTCTTGGAAGAGAGGGGGAAATACTCTTGGGAGAGAGGGGGGAAATACTCTTGGGAGAGAGGGGAGAAATACTCTTGGAAGAGAGAGGGAAATACTTTTGGGAGAGAGGGGAGAAATACTCTTGGAAGAGAGGGGGGAAATACTCTTGGGAGAGAAGGGAGAAATACTCTTGGAAGAGAGGGGGAAATACTCTTGGGAGAGAAGGGAGAAATACTCTTGAAAGAGAGGGGAGAAATACTCTTGGAAGAGAGAGGGAAATACTTTTGGGAGAGAGGGGAGAAATTCTCTTGGAAGAGAGGGGGGAAATACTCTTGGGAGAGAAGGGAGAAATACTCTTGGAAGAGAGGGGGAAATACTCTTGGAAGAGAGGGGGAAATACTCTTGGGAGAGAGGGGAGAAATACTCTTGGAAGAGAGGGGAGAAATACTCTTGGAAGAGAGGGGGGAAATACTTTTAGGAGAGAGGGGAGAAATACTCTTCGAAGAGAGGGGAGAAATACTCTTGGAAGAGAGGGGAGAAATACTCTTGGAAGAGAGGGGGGAAATACTCTTGGGAGAGAGGGGAGAATTACTCTTGGAAGAAGGGGGGAAATACTCCTCGCAGAGAGGGGAGAAATACTCTTGGAAGAGAGGGGAGAAATACTCTTGGAAGAGAGGGGGGAAATACTCTTGGGAGAGAGGGGAGAATTACTATTGGAAGGAGGGGGGAAATACTCTTTGGAGAGAGGGGAGAAATACTCTTGGAAGAGAGGGGGAAATACTCTTGGAAGAGAGGGGGAAATACTCTTGGGAGAGAGGGGAGAAATACTCTTGGAAGATAGGGGAGAAATACTCTTGGAAGAGAGAGGGGAGAAATACTCTTGGAAGAGAGGGGAGAAATACTCTTGGAAGAGAGGGGAGAAATACTCTTGGAAGAGAGGGGGGAAATACTCTTGGGAGAGAAGGGAGAAATACTCTTGGAAGAGAGGGGGGAAATACTCTTGGGAGAGAGGGTAGAAATACTCTTGGAAGAGAGGGGGGAAATACTCTTGGGAGAGAGGGGAGAAATACTCTTGGAAGAGAGGGGGAAATACTTTTGGGAGAGAGGGGGGAAATACTCTTGGAAGAGAGGGGAGAAATACTCTTGGAAGAGAGGGGAGAAATACTCTTGGAAGAGAGGGAAGAAATACTCTTGTAAGAGAGGGGGGAAATACTCTTGGGAGAGAGGGGAGAAATACTCTTGGAAGAGAGGGGAGAAATACTCTTGGAAGAGAGGGGAGAAATACTCTTGGAAGAGAGGGAAGAAATACTCTTGTAAGAGAGGGGGGAAATACTCTTGGGAGAGAGGGGAGAAATACTCTTGGAAGAGATGGGGGAAATACTCTTGGGAGAGAGGGGAGAAATACTCTTGGAAGAGAGGGGGAAATACTCTTGGGAGAGAGGGGGGAAATACTCTTGGAAGAGAGGGGAGAAGTACTCTTGGAAGAGAGGGGAGAAATACTCTTGGAAGAGAGGGAAGAAATACTCTTGTAAGAGAGGGAAGAAATACTCTTGGAAGAGAGGGGGAAAATACTCTTAGGAGAGGGGGGAGAAATACTCTTGGAAGAGAGGGGAGAAACACTCTTGGAAGAGAGGGGAGAAATACTCTTGGAAGAGAGGGGGGAATTACTCTTGGGAGAGAGGGGAGAAATACTCTTGGAAGAGAGGGGAGAAATACTCTTGGAAGAGAGGGGAGAAATACTCTTGGAAGAGAGGGGGGAAATACTCTTGGGAGAGAGGGGAGAAATACTCTTGGAAGAGAGGGGGGAATACTCTTGGGAGAGAGGGGAGAAATACTCTTGGAAGAGAGGGGGAAATACTTTTGGAAATGAGGGGGAAATACTCTTGGGAGAGAGGGGAGAAATACTCTTGGAAGAGAGGGGAGAAATACTCTTGGAAGAGAGAGGGGAGAAATACTCTTGGAAGAGAGGGGAGAAATACTCTTGGAAGAGAGGCAAGAAATAATCTTTTAAGAGAGGGGAGAAATACTCTTGGAAGAGAGGGGGGAAATACTCTTGGGAGAGAGGGGAGAAATACTCTTGGAAGAGAGGGGAAAATACTCTTGGGAGAGAGGGGAGAAATACTCTTGGAAGAGAGGGGGGAAATACTCTTGGGAGAGAGGGGAGAAATACTCTTGGAAGAGAATGGGAAATACTCTTGGGAGAGAGGGGGAAAATACTCTTGGAAGAGAGGGGAGAAATACTCTTGGAAGAGAGGGGAGAAATACTCTTGGAAGAGAGGAAAGAAATACTCTTGTAAGAGAGGGGAGAAATACTCTTGGATGAGAGGGGGGAAATACTCTTGGGAGAGAAGGGAGAAATACTCTTGGAAGAGAGGGGGGAAATACTCTTGGGAGAGAAGGGAGAAATACTCTTGGAATAGAGGGGAGAAATACTCTTGGAAGAGAGAGGGAAATACTTTTGGGAGAGAGGGGAGAAATACTCTTGGAAGAGAGGGGGGAAATATTCTTGGGAGAGAAGGGAGAAATACTCTTGGAAGAGAGGGGAGAAATACTCTTGGAAGAGAGGGGAGAAATACTCTTGGAAGAGAGGGGAGAAATACTCTTGGAAGAGTTGGGAGAAATACTCTTGGGAGAGAGGGGAGAAATACTCTTGGAAGAGAGGGGAGAAATACTCTTGGAAGAGAGGGGAGAAATACTCTTGGAAGAGAGGGGAGAAATACTCTTGGAAGAGAGAGGGGAGAAATACTCTTGGAAGAGAGGGGAGAAATACTCTTGGAAGAGAGGCAAGAAATAATCTTGGAAGAGAGGGAAGAAATACTCTTGGAAGAGAGGGGGGAAATACTCTTGGGAGAGAGGGGAGAAATACTCTTGGAAGAGAGGGGGAAATACTCTTGGGAGAGAGGGGAGAAATACTCTTGGAAGAGAGGGGGGAAATACTCTTGGGAGAGAGGGGAGAAATACTCTTGGAAGAGAGGGGGAAATACTCTTGGGAGAGAGGGGGAAAATACTCTTGGAAGAGAGGGGAGAAATACTCTTGGAAGAGAGGGGAGAAATACTCTTGGAAGAGATGAAAGAAATACTCTTGTAAGAGAGGGGAGAAATACTCTTGGATGAGAGGGGGGAAATACTCTTGGGAGAGAAGGGAGAAATACTCTTGGAAGAGAGGGGGGAAATACTCTTGGGAGAGAAGGGAGAAATACTCTTGGAATAGAGGGGAGAAATATTCTTGGAAGAGAGAGGGAAATACTTTTGGGAGAGAGGGGAGAAATACTCTTGGAAGAGAGGGGGGAAATATTCTTGGGAGAGAAGGGAGAAATACTCTTGGAAGAGAGGGGAGAAATACTCTTGGAAGAGAGGGGAGAAATACTCTTGGAAGAGAGGGGAGAAATACTCTTGGAAGAGTTGGGAGAAATACTCTTGGGAGAGAGGGGAGAAATACTCTTGGAAGAGAGGGGAGAAATACTCTTGGAAGAGAGGGGAGAAATACTCTTGGAAGAGAGGGGAGAAATACTCTTGGAAGAGAGGGGAGAAATACTCTTGGAAGAGAGGGGGGAAATACTCTTGGGAGAGAGGGGAGAAATACTCTTGGAAGAGAGGGGGGAAATACTCTTGGGAGAGAGGGGAGAAATACTCCTGGAAGAGAGGGGGAAATACTCTTGGAAGAGAGGGGGAAATACTCTTGGGAGAGAGGGGAGAAATACTCTTGGAAGAGAGGGGAGAAATTCTCTTGGAAGAGAGGGGGGAAATACTCTTAGGAGAGAATGGAGAAATACTCTTGGAAGAGAGGGGAGAAATACTCTTGGAAGAGAGGGGAGAAATACTCTTGGAACAGAGGGGGAAAATACTCTTGGGAGAGAGGGGAGAAATACTCTTGGAAGAGAGGGGAGAAATACTCTTGGAAGAGAGGGGAGAAATACTCTTTCAAGAGAGGGGGAAATACTCTTGGGAGAGAGGGGAGAAATACTCTTGGAAGGAGGGGGGAAATACTCTTGGGAGAGAGGGGAGAAATACTCTTGGAAGAGAGGGGGAAATACTCTTGGAAGAGAGGGGAAATACTCTTGGGAGAGAGGGGATAAATACTCTAGGAAGAGATGGGAGAAATACTCTTGGAAGAGAGGGGAGAAATACTCTTGGAAGAGAGGGGAGAAATACTCTTGGAAGAGAGGGGAGAAATACTCTTGGAAGAGAGGGGAGAAATACTCTTGGAAGAGAGGGGGAAATACTCTTGGGAGAGAGGGGAGAAATACTCTTGGAAGAGAGGGAAGAAATACTCTTGTAAGAGAGGGGGGAAATACTCTTGGGAGAGAGGGGAGAAATACTCTTGGGAGAGAGGGGGGAAATACTCTTGGGAGAGAGGGGAGAAATACTCTTGGAAGAGAGGGGGGAAATACTCTTGGGAGAGAGGGGTGAAATACTCTTGGAAGAGAGGGGGAAATACTCTTGGGAGAGAGGGGAGAAATACTCTTGGAAGAGAGGGGGAAGTACTCTTGGGAGAGAGGGGGGAAATACTCTTGGAAGAGAGGGGAGAAATACTCTTGGAAGAGAGGGGAGAAATACTCTTGGAAGAGAGGGAAGAAATACTCTTGTAAG
>NC_091300.1:5832958-5920458 GCF_038502225.1 Cherax quadricarinatus | reverse complement strand
TGACAGACAAGAGATGATATGACAGACAAGAGATGATATGACAGACAAGAGATGATATGACAGACAAGAGATGATATGACAGACAAGAGATGATATGACAGACAAGAGATGATATGACAGACAAGAGATAATATGACAGACAAGAGATGACATGACAGACAAGAGATGATATGACAGACAAGAGATGATATGACAGACAAGAGATGATATGACAGACAAGAGATAATATGACAGACAAGAGATGACATGACAGACAAGAGATGATATGACAGACAAGAGATAATATGACAGACAAGAGATGATATGACAGACAAGAGATGATATGACAGACAAGAGATAATATGACAGACAAGAGATGACATGACAGACAAGAGATGACATGACGAATAAATAAGGATAATTTCTTAACACCAACAACAGGGGAAAAAGAACAAGAGATCAGAAATAAATAAAAAAATCCATAAAACAAGTGTTTATTTAGCTCCAGAGATACGTATTTCTTGAGAAAGTTTTAAGCAGACGTGGTGGACCTGAGAGCAGCAAGTGTGTACTAAAAATCACTGGAAACTTTAGAAATTACTTGACAAAGTATACAAAATAGATCAGAGAAAATATATACAAATAAAAACTGAAAGGGATTTCGGTCCATCCTGGGACCATTATCAAGATGGGATTAAGTGGAAGGCACAGAGACGTCCAAGGTCAGGTCAAGTCAGGTGTGTCCTGAAGATGAGAATGTTTGACAATGTACTCTGAGAGACAAGCATCTAGAGAGACACTGCAGGACGTGAGCCATGTTTGAGATGTAGCCCATTAGGGTTGATTCAACAAGACAACATCTGTGAAGGTTCTAGGGGGTAACTGAGGGGGGAAAAAAATGTTGTTATGACTTGTCCGGGTAATATTTTGGAGAGGTTCGAGAGGAAGTGAAAAAGAGTAAACTCCACGAAATCTCTGTTGAAGGAGAAGACGAAGTCCAAACTTCGAAGTGATGTAGTTTGTATATCAAAGATCAAATATACAAACAGCTCTAGAAACAAACTGCGCTGAAAACTAAATATGATCATAAAAAATATCAAATTTCTACTAAATAGTTTGTAATTTAGAGAGTTGATCTCTGGGATACCAGAGTCTGAAGATTAATTAATTACCTGGGAACACCCACGGATTCATTACCTCAAGATTTTCAGAGGAATCAACATAAAACTGCCATCCATCACCGAGTGGTCTGTCAGGGGTGAATATTAATTCACCTCTGGAGGGATGTCTGGGATTCATTATGGTAAACTCGGGTATTTTGCTCATCGTTACTCTGATAATGATGACCAACCACACACTGCATCACGCCTTCTGCAACACTTGCACTCTTGATGGATTCATCATACACACACATGCTTATCACGCACAGAACGCGGTCACACGCACGCGCTCGCACGTACACACAAACATTATGTTTACGGGGTCGGGATAGGGAAACAGGGAATCGAATCAGGAGCGTCTGACTCCGCCTCTTTAACTACAGTGCCTGACATTGCTGGTTCCTCTGCTGTTGAATCCTGTCATACCTGCATTTGAAGCTGTGTATATAGTTGACCTCCATCGTTTCCTCAGCTGTCTCGCTCTTCTTCTCTTCCACCCTAAGAATGAAGAATTATTTCCTAACATCTATGTGTCTTGTCTGCCTGTTTAGTTTATATCTTCCTTTGTCACTGGTCCTTTAATTCCAAATGTTTTTCCCTGCCTACCCAGTGAATTCGTCTTAGTATCTTATTCTCTGTAATCTTGTCTATCCTAGATCATCAGCCTTTCAGGGTCGCAAGGTCCAGTTACCTTAGGCTTTCCGCATACGTGCATTTCTCTTAGAGTCAGTATTAGTCCTTTTCAAGCCTCTAAACATGCATTATCAGATGAACTTCAAGTTGGTGTTGTATTATCGCTGATTGAGCTGACATATGTCGTTCATACAACGTACCGCGTATGGCTCGATTCCCCATTAACAAATCATTTACGTAAATTAGAAATATTATTGGTCCTAGTTCTGATCCTTGGGGTACCCCGTTTGTTGTCTTCACTCAAGCGTCTCCTCGTGTACATTCGCTCTTTGTACTCTGTTGTCGGTCACTTTTAAGCAATCCTGGAACATGAATTCCTTCCCGTTATGTCTCTTCTAATTTATAGCTATAATTGGCGAATACTTAGGTTTGTAAGACAAGATTTTCCAGCTCTAAATCCATGTGACGTGCTTTCTGCAGATGATCCAACTCTCTCTCTCTCTCTCCCTCTCTCTCTCTCTCTCCCTCTCTCTCTCTCCCTCTCTCTCTCTCCCTCTCCCTCTCTCTCTCTCTCTCTCTGAGTTTCTTCTCTACGACTTTAGGCATTATGCATGTTGGATTAGATACACTGGTCTGTATTTCAGTTTTCCTTTTCAATTCCTTGCTTAGAATGCACCTGCCACCGTAGAAAGTTGGATGATAGTTGATCCGTTCTGCATCTCACATTTATTATATGTAATAATCTACTGTAATTACTTGAAAAAAATACCAGAGTGAAAACGGGAAATAAAACCCGAGCGCTTTCGTGTGCTTATATACACATCTTCAGAGGAATAGGAAGAAGAATCAAGAGAAGCACATTTTACATGTTAAACACTGAGGTGACGCCTCACTCAGAGGTGACAACACCTCACACAAACAAACCCACGCACATATTTGTCTAACATCAAGTTAAACTGCTCGCTATTACATATTTCAGCTTACTGAAAGTACAGGAAGGGAGAGGGAACTCTAACTTTTAGTTCTGCTTACTTTTCGACTGACTGATGTGAAATTGCTCCGCCTTATACATTTGGGAACTTCTGTTTGGAGTTCTTTTTCTTGCGTGTTATTGTTCAGGTATTTATGGAGTTTCAAAACTCATATATTATATGTTGAAAAAATGCATCATGATACCCCTGTGACATATTTGGATTTTCAGTTCTCAATCAGTTCATCTTTTTTTTGTTAGGTAACAAGAGACAGATGCAAACCATAACACGGGAGTCAACTGAACTTGTGGCGAGTGAGTCGTCAAACTCCTAACAAACTCCTAACAAATGCAAACAAATTTTGCATTTGTGGTCACAGTGGGGCCCTGTGGTAAACACTGTGGTGTATAAATATACTTAGTTGGGTGAATCTTATTGTAGCCAGCTGGCTCAGTGGCTTACGCACTAGCCTGGAGTTTTACGACTCGCTCGCCACGAGTTCAATCCCCTCCCGTGGCATGGCTTATTAGGAATTGTGTCTTCACGATTTCGTGAGACAGATGCAGCTAACGTTACCACAATATAGTGCCATATTATTTGCATCTGTGTTTTACCAAACATTTAGTCGGCAATTTTGCCATTATTACCCGTCTTGTTTTTGTTTCATCCCTATCAAAGACGCTGTCCTTCTGCATCGTCTCTACCATAGAGTACTTTGTATGCTGTGATCATATCCAGCCTAGGTTTCCATTTTCTCAGGCCTAGATCTCATTCTTCCTTTATATTTTAGTCCCCTCTCACCTCAGGCAAGAGAGTGTGTCTTAGTTACGAGTTGTCAGAGGCAGTGTGTGTACTCAACTAACTGTACTCACCTAATTGTGGTTGCAAGAGTCGATACTCAGCTCCTGGCCCCGCCTCTTCACTGAATACTACTAGGTCCTCTCTCTCCATTGTGTGTGTGTGTGTGTGTGTGTGTGTGTGTGTGTGTGTGTGTTTGTGTGTGTGTGTGTGTGTGTGTGTGTTTGTGTGTGTGTGTGTGTACTCACCTATTTGTGGTTGCAGGGGTCGAGTCTTAGCTCCTGGCCCCGCCTCTTCACCGGTTGTTACTGGGCCCTCTCTCTCCCCGCTCCATGAGCTTTATCATACCTCGTCTTAAAACTGTGTATGGTTCCTGCCTCCACTACGTCATTTTCTAGGCTATTCCACTGCCTTACAACTCTATGACTGAAGAAATACTTCCTAATATCTCTCTGACTCATTTTTGTCTTCAACTTCCAACTGTGGCCTCTTGTTTCTGTGTCCCCTCCCTGGAACATCCTGTCTTTGTCCGCCTTGTCTATTCCACGCAGTATTTTATATGTCGTTATCATGTCTCCCCTGACCCTCCTGTCCTCCAGTGTCGTCAGGCCGATTTCCCTTAATCTTTCTTCATAGGACATTCCCCTTAGCTCTGGAACTAACCTTGTCGCAAACCTTTGTACTTTCTCTAGTTTCTTGACGTGCTTTATCAAGTGCGGGTTCCAAATAGGTGCTGCATACTCCAGTATGGGCCTGACATACACGGTGTACAGTGTCTTGAACGATTCCTTACTAAGGTATCGGAGTGCTGTTCTCAGGTTTGCCAGGCGCCCATATGCTGCAGCAGTTATCTCATTGATGTGTGCTTCCGGAGACATGCTCGGTGTTATACTCACTCCAAGATATTTCTCCTTGAGTGAGGTTTGCAGTCTTTGGCCACCTAGCCTATACTCTGTCTGTGGTCTTCTGTGCCCTTCCCCTATCTTCATGACTTTGCATTTGGCAGGATTAAATTCGAGAAGCCATTTGCTGGACCAGGTGTCCAGTCTGTCCAGGTCTCTTTGAAGCCCTGCCTGGTGTGTGTGTGTGTGTGTGTGTGTGTGTGTGTGTGTGTGTGTGTGTGTGTGTGTTTGTGTGTGTGTGTGCGTGTGTTTGTGCGTGTTTATACAATAGACACACCAGAACGACCATAAATCCTCAAGATACATGCAAAACGACCACCCATTACATTTTAACCTTCTTAAGCTGGGTCGTGCATATGATTAGTCAACCCCTCATCATGGAGATTCATGGGTCACCCCATGACCAGTCTGACGCCATTATGATGAAAAATAGTCAAGATGTATGCCACCATGGGTAGCTAGTGCCAGGGAAACTGTGTAGTGGGTAGTAGAGACCCTTGTTCCGTGTGTAGGGTGTAGCAAGGAATCTTGTCCTGTGTGTAGTGGGTAGTAGAGACCCTTGTTCCGTGTGTAGGGAGTAGCAAGGAATTTTGTCCTGTGTGTAGTGGGTAGTAGAGACCCTTGTTCCGTGTGTAGGGAGTAGCAAGGAATCTTGTCCTGTGTGTAGTGGGTAGTAGAGACCCTTGTTCCGTGTGTAGGGAGTAGCAAGGAATCTTGTCCTGTGTGTAGTGGGTGGTAGAGACCCTTGTTCCGTGTGTAGGGAGTAGCAAGGAATTTTGTCCTGTGTGTAGTGGGTAGTAGAGACCCTTGTTCCGTGTGTAGGGAGTAGCAAGGAATTTTGTCCTGTGTGTAGTGGGTAGTAGAGACCCTTGTTCCGTGTGTAGGGAGTAGCAAGGAATCTTGTCCTGTGTGTAGTGGGTAGTAGAGACCCTTGTTCCGTGTGTAGGGAGTAGCAAGGAATCTTGTCCTGTGTGTAGTGGGTAGTAGAGACCCTTGTTCCGTGTGTAGGGAGTAGCAAGGAATCTTGTCCTGTGTGTAGAGGGTAGTAGAGACCCTTGTTCCGTGTGTAGGGAGTAGCAAGGAATCTTGTCCTGTGTGTAGTGGGTAGTAGAGACCCTTGTTCCGTGTGTAGGGAGTAGCAAGGAATCTTGTCCTGTGTGTAGTGGGTAGTAGAGACCCTTGTTCCGTGTGTAGGGAGTAGCAAGGAATCTTGTCCTGTGTGTAGTGGGTAGTAGAGGCCCTTGTTTCGTGTGCAGGGAGCAGCAAAGAATCTTGTCCAGTGTGTAGTGGGTAGTAGAGACCCTTGTTTCGTGTGTAGGGAGCAGCAAAGAATCTTGTCCAGTGTGTAGAGGGTAGTAGAGACGGTGGAAACATAAACACATATGCAGTTTAATGTGATCCTTTATTGACAACGTTTCGCCCACACAGTGGGCTTTTTCAAGTCACAAACAGATCTACCTGGGGTGGAAGGTACGCTAGTATTTATAGTCAGGTTCAGAATGTTGAGGTCAGGTGGAGAATGCTGCATCTGATGATCTACCGGGTGGGGTTAGAGAGTCTAAAATCTTGGGTAGCTTGGCAGGGGTATTGGACAAGTTGTGAGCAGACCTTCTGCAGTGTTCTGTATTCTTATGTGGGATAGCGATGAAGAAGTTTCTTGGCAAGTGGTTCAGCTATGTTGTAGAAGCCATTGTTCTGGTTGAAATTGTTGGTTATAGAGATAAGCGATGATTCCAGGATTCTTCGGTATTGAGTGTTGTCTTCTGTGGCGATAAGTCTTGAGTTTCTGTAGTTAATTAAATGGTTGTGTGAATTGCGATGTTGTACACAGGCATTCCTTGTATCGTCAGTCCTGCTTGCGTATTGGTGTTCTGAAATACGTGTTTGGAGGTCTCTTGATGTTTCGCCAACGTATAATTTGTTGCAGTCATTACAAGGGATTATGTATACCCCTGCAGAGGATGGAAGCTTGTCCTGTCTACTACTGGTGATGTCCTTGATGGCCGTGGTTGTGGAGGTAGATACTTGAAATGATGTATTGGAAAAGATGTTGGAAACATGTTTGGCAATGGAGTTGGTGGGGAGGACTATGTATCTCTTCTCGGCAGTGTCTTCTCTGGGTGTGTTGAAGATGTTTAATGCCCGCCGTCTGCAGTCTCTGATGATGTGACGAGGATAGTGGAGTTTAGAAAATACTTGTTCAATTATAGTGCATTCTTCCTCAAGGAACTCATTGCTGCAGATTCTGAGTGCGCGCAGGAAGAAGCCTATAATTACACCACGTTTAGTTTTGGTGTCGTGGTGAGAGTAGAAGTGGAGAAGATCGTTTTGGTTGGCTGGTTTTCGATAGACTTTAAAACGAAGTTCATGGTCAGTTTTGCAGAGAAGAACATCAAGGAAAGGAAGAGTGTTGTCGACTTCTTCTTCAAGTGTGAACTGGATTGAGGGCTCGACCTGGTTGAGCCCTCTAAGTGTGCTAGAGAATGGAAAAGGTACAGAAGGCAAAGGACCCAGGAAAATAAAAACATTTAGCGACGAGCCAGAAACGAATATGCACAGATAAGGTGGGAGACCCAGCGACAGTACGAAAACGACATAACATTGAAAGTCAAGTCTGACCCGAAACTTTTTACAGCCACATCAGGAGGAAGACAACAGTCAAGGACCATTTAATCAGGTTGAGGAAAGAAGGTGGGGAGCTCAACATGATATTTAAGGAAGTATTTACAACGGAGGCAGAAAAAACACTGGGAAGTCAGAACAGAGGGGTACACCAACAAGTGATATACCAACAAGTATTGAATAAAATACACACAACCAAGGAGGAGGTGAAGAAGCTGTGGGACCGGACAACATCTTTCCGTGGGTCCTTAGAGAGGGAGCGGAGACACTGTGTGTGCCACTAACCACAATCTTAACACATCCCTTGAAACTGGGCAACTACCTAATGTATGGAAGACGGCAAATGTAGTCCCCATCTTTAAGAAAGGAAACAGAAACGAAGCACTAAACTTTAAACCAGTGTCACTGACGTGTATAGTATGCAAAGTCATGGAGAAGATTATCAGGAGGAGAGTGATGGAACACCTGGAACGGAACAAGGTTATAAACGACAGCCAGCACGGATTCTTGGAAGGTAAATCCTGTGTCACAAACCTACTAGAGTTTTATGACAAGGTAGCTGAAGTAAGACATGAGAGGGAGGGGTAGGCTGATTGCATTTTCTTGGACTGCAAGAAGGCCTTCGACACAGCTCCTCACAAGAGGATCAGGCACGTATAACAGGAAGGGCACCGCAATGGATCAGAGAATACCTGACAGGGAGGCAACAGCGAGTCATGGTACGTGACGAGGTATCACAGTGGGGGCCTATGTCGAGCAGGGTCCCACAGGAGTCAGTCCTGGGACCAGTGCTATTCTTGGTATATGTGAATGACATGACGGAAGGGATAGACTCAGAAGTGTCCCTGTTTGCAGATGATGTGAAGTTAATGAGGAGAATTAAATCAGTTGTGGATCAGACAGGTTTATAAAGAGACCTGGACAGGCTGGATGTGTGGTCCAGCAACTGGCTTCTAGAATTTAACACCGCCAAATGCAAAGTCATGAAGATCGGGGAAAGGCAAAGAAGACCGCAGACAGAGTATAGGCTAGGCGACCAAAAACTGCAAATCTCTCTCAAAAAGAGAAAGATCTAGGGGTGAGTATAATACTGAGCACGTCGCCGGAAGCACACATTAACCAGATAACTGCTGGGGCATATGGGCGCCTGGCAAACCTGAGAATAGCGTTCTGATACCTCAGTAAGGAATCGTTCAAGACTCTATACACTGTGTACGTCAGGCCCATACTGGAGTACGCAGCACCAGTTTGGAACCCACACCTGGTCAAGCACGTCAAGAAATTAAAGAAAGTGCAAAGGTTTGTGACAAGGTTAGTTCCAAAGCTAAGGGAAATGTCCTACGAAGAAAGGTTAAGGGAAATCGATCTGACGACACTGGAGGACAGGAGGGTCGGTGTGACATGATAATGACATACAAAATACTGCGTGGGATAGATAAGGTGGACAGAGACAGGATGTTCCAGAGATGGGACACAGAAACAAGGGGTCACAATTGGAAGCTGAAGACTCAGATGAGTCAAAGGGATGTTAGGAAGTACTTATTCAGCCATAGAGTTGTCAGGAAGTGGAAAAGCCTAGCAAGTGATGTAATGGAGGCAGGAACCATACATAGTTTTAAGACGAGGTATGATAAAGCTCATGGAGCAGGGAGAGGGAGGACCCAGTAGCGCTCAGTGAAGAGGCGGGGCCAGGAGCTGAGTCTCGACCCCTGCAACCACAATTAGGTGAGTACACACACACGGGATGTTGATTGAGTCTAACTGAGATAATATCTTGAGATGTGTTGGCGTCTTCCTGTCTGTTATCTCTTTGTTTTTCTTTTCATAATTTCTTCGTTATTACATCTACATGCTGTTTCTCTCTCTCTCTCTCTCTCTCTCTCTCTCTCTCTCTCTCTCTCTCTCTCTCTCTCTCTCTCTCTCTTCCTACTCTCCGTACTATCCCTGCCCTCCCATCCAGGCTCCACTCTCCCTTGCTCTCTCTCTCTCTCTCTCTCCTCCGAACTTAGCACAGATTATGCGATAGAGGAAATACGGCGCGTCTATCCCTATATAATTATACCATCATAACTTATATTAAGAGGACGACCCCAAAGTTAAGTCTCTCTCAAGAGCGGTTCACCGCTACACACACACACACACACACACACACACACACACACACACACACACACACACACACACACACACACACACACACACACACACACACAAACACACACACACACACACACACACACACACACACACACACACACACACACACACACACACACACACAAGTAGTGGGGGCAGGATCCATGCATAGCTTTTAGAAGAGGTACGATAAGGCTGACATATAGGTAATTAAAAAATATATTATTACAAAATTAATAGAGTAAAAAAAAGTGAAAAAAATTACAAATGTATTTGTGATATATCTACATTATTATTGAAAGGAACTTGTTAAGATCTACGAGAAGTAATTAAAGACGGGACAACTACCGAATAGTCGGTGGGTTGCACCTCAGTATCAGTGACATAAATGATCTTCAAGTTGCTGGGAAACTTAGTAAGGAAAAACTTAATTGAAAACCTAGAGGTGGAAAACCTCGTTTGTAAAATCCAGGTTGTGTTTTGAGAAGGTCAGTCCAGCCCCAATAACCTACTGGAATTCTTGGACAATGGGGAAGTTTGAAGGATATAGTGTCAGGTGGATGTTACTGTATATATGCTAATTTGACTTTAAGCCCCACTTTAGGGATTAGAGTAATTTTGACTGGTGAACAGGTGACATCCAGCCTTAATTAATGACCCTCGTGTAGTCGATAAACTTTAAGCCCCATTAACAACCAACCAACAAACATCAAACAATAAGGATACGAAGCATACCATGGGTGGGATTAGAACCCGTGGTATGGTTCGTTTGCAATCGTGTCATTACGATTTCGTGAATCAATAAGAATACGAATAGTTGAAATGCGTATTCCTAGGTAGCCTTCATGCTCTAGTGGTTCAATGTATCAGCCTGGTATGTTCGGGCTGCCTCGCCCTGGGTTCCAGTCTCGCTCACTCGCCCAGTTGTTTACAATCGTTCACTGACGAATTTCTCGTATCCTCGACAGGTTCACTGAAGGAGTAAGAACTTGATTTCGACACTAGCCATGTTGTTAGGGGCATTCTTCCATAGAAAAAAAAGCTTATATTAATCTGGACTTCGGTAAACCATTTGGCATAAGAAGTAATAGTTTCCGAAAGAGTAAGTAGAGATGTTTCTCAGGGAACCTTGCTAGGACCCGTGCTAATCAGAGGAGAATCAATACAGGGTATCGTTGCTTACCGGAAGCTTCAAGCTAGTGAAAAAAAAAGAATTGGAACAAAGCAAAAATAACCCACACATAGGAGAGACAAAAGCTAATTACAACGTTTCGGTCCGACTTGGACCATTAATATATATTAACAAGTATTGTTCCAGTCACGGTATTGTGCCTTTTTATTCTTTAATTCTAACAAGAGAGGGGGTAGAGGCAGCCTATAAGTATCTTGAACACCCTAAAGTGGGGGTCAAGCAAGTGGCTGCTGGAATTCAATCCAAATAAACGTCAGATGACGTAAATTAAGGATGGGGAGAGACGAGCGAGACCACGTACAGTTTATGTTGGAAAGTATAACAAAAACACGCAATAAATAATAAACTAACGGTGTCACACATTATAAATCCACGGTGTCACTTACGATAAACCCACGGAGTTACGTATCATAAATCCAGAAAGTGACACTTCATAAACGCACGGTGTCATATGGCATAAACCCACAGTGTGACACATCATAAACCCACAGTGTCGCAAGCCATAAACCCACGGTATCACATACCGTAAACCCACGGTCTCACACATTATAAACCGCCAATTTAAACCCCTACACACCAAACCTCAGCCTACACAAGCAACGCTTAGATACACTTGGCTGGTTTAACCCTGACCCAAGTGAAATTCTGCATACGAATTCCTACGCAGGAACACGCAACATAAACCAACAGACTAAACCTGAAAACTCGGACAAGAGTTAAACCATGCAGCGAAACCCCTTAAGAACAGCGCCAGATAAACCACTTGCGGGATGCTGTCGGGGGGTAGGGATGGGGGATTGGTAGCAGGGGTGACGTGGGAGGGGGAAGAGTGTGGAATGGGGGTGGGGGAAGGAGGGGTAGGGAGGCAGGATGAGGAGAGAAGTCTTAATTATTATATCGAGATTAATCGCGGCGAAAAGCAAGGTGGGCGAAAGTGGTCATTACCAGCGATGAATGGTGGCGCTAGCACCCCGCCTTGTAATAATGTAATGGATGGGGAGGGGAGGGGTGGGGGAGAGACAAGAGAGGGGAGGAGAGGGGTGGGGAGAAAGAGAGAGAGAAGAGAGGTGAGGATGAGGCAACGAGCAGCAAGTGGAAGGAAGGAACGGATGATGGGGGGTGGGAGAGGAGGAGGAGGAGGAGGGTATTTGATGATGGTGATGTCAAGACCAGGCGATAATGAGCTGATGTCATTAGATGATAATGAACATGGAGTCAGTGGATGATAAAGGAGAGACACAAGAAGATAAGATAATACTCCAATACATTTAATAATGGCTCTGACTCGGTGGTTATCGTGTCTCTCTCTGACACCTTCACAACCTACATCATCCCTCCCTAGCATCCTCCTCCTCCTTCCTATATATACATACATACATATATATTTTCTTTTAAAAGCTGATAATGTATGCAGGAGTAGGGCTTACTAGCACCTTGCTCCCGGCATTATAGTCGCCTCTTACGACACGCATGACTTACGGAGGAAGAATTCTTTTCCACTTCTCCACGGAGAGCATATATATATATATATATATATATATATATATATATATATATATATATATATATATATATATATATATATATATATATATATATATATATATATATATATATCCTAATCTAACTACTTAAAATATATAAATCGAGTATTGTTCTAATTGTTAAGGAACGTTCAGAAATTAGCGGTAGTTACCTTCAAAGAAAATAAAGAACGCAAGATACCTACTGCTGGTCACTTTCACTCACTCTCCGGATCAACAGTTAATCCAGAATTATGCTCAGTCGGATGTAATTTTTTTTTTTTTTTTGTCCTTTTGAGTTTCTAAAGTAATTTTTATGCTAGTTTATTTAACTAAAAGTAATTATTGTCACTGTTTGAGTTAGTTCTGGTGAGTATGTTGCTAGTTCCAACACACTGGCTTGGTGAGTGTTGCTGATTCTGACACACTGGCTTGGTGAGTGTTGCTGATTCTGACACACTGGCTTGGTGAGTGTTGCTGATTCTGACACACTGGCTTGGTGAGTGTTGCTGATTCTGACACACTGGCTTGGTGAGTGTTGCTGATTCTGACACACTGGCTTGGTGAGTGTTGCTGATTCTGACACACTGGCTTAGTGAGTGTTGCTGATTCTGACACACTGGCTTAGTGAGTGTTGCTGATTCTGACACACTGGCTTAGTGAGTGTTGCTGATTCTGACACGCTGGCTTGGTGAGTGTTGCTGATTCTGACACACTGGCTTGGTGAGTGTTGCTGATTCTGACACACTGACTTGGTGAGTGTTGCTGATTCTGACACACTGGCTTGGTGAGTGTTGCTGATTCTAAAACACTGGCTTAGTGAGTGTTGCTGATTCTGACACACTGGCTTGGTGAGTGTTGCTGATTCTGAAACACTGGCTTAGTGAGTGTTTCTGATTCTGACACACTGGCTTGGTGACTGTTGCTGATTCTGACACACTGGCTTAGTGAGTGTTGCTGATTCTGACACACTGGCTTGGTGAGTGTTGCTGATTCTGACACACTGGCTTGGCGAGTGTGTTGCTAGTTCCAACACACTAGCTTGGTGAGTGTTGCTGATTCTGATACACTGGCTTGGTGAATGTTGCTGATTCTGATACACTGGCTTGGCGAGTGTGTTGCTAGTTCCAACACACTGGCTTGGTGAGTGTTGCTGATTCTGACACACTGGCTTGGCGAGTGTGTTGCTAGTTCCAACACACTGGCTTGGTGAGTGTTGTTGATTCTGACACACTGGCTTGGTGAGTGTTGCTGATTCTGACACACTGGCTTGACGAGTGTGTTGCTACTTCCAACACACTGGCTTGGTGAGTGTTGCTGATTCTGATACACTGGCTTGGCGAGTGTTGCTGATTCTGACACACTGGCTTGGCGAGTGTGTTGCTAGTTCCAGCCCACTGGCTTGGTGAGTGTTGCTGATTCTGACACACTGGCTTGGCGAGAGTGGTGCTAGTTCCAACACACTGGCTTGGTGAGTGTTGCTGATTCTGACACACTGGCTTGGCGAGTGTGTCGCTAGTTCCAACACACTGGCTTGGTGAGTGTTGCTGATTCTGACACACTGGCTTGGCGAGTGTGTTGCTAGTTCCAACACACTGGCTTGGTGAGTGTTGCTGATTCTGACACACTGGCTTGGCGAGTGTGTTGCTAGTTCCAACCCACTGGCTTGGTGAGTGTTGCTGATTCTGACACACTGGCTTGGCGAGTGTGTTGCTAGTTCCAACCCACTGGCTTGGTGAGTGTTGCTGATTCTGACACACTGGCTTAGCGAGAGTGGTGCTAGTTCCAACACACTGGCTTGGTGAGTGTTGCTGATTCTGACACACTGGCTTGGCGAGTGTGTCGCTAGTTCCAACACACTGGCTTGGTGAGTGTTGCTGATTCTGACACACTGGCTTGGCGAGTGTGTTGTTAGTTCCAACACACTGGCTTGGTGAGTGTTGCTGATTCTGACACACTGGCTTGGCGAGTGTGTTGCTAGTTCCAACCCACTGGCTTGGTGAGTGTTGCTGATTCTGACACACTGGCTTGGCGAGTGTGTTGCTAGTTCCAACCCACTGGCTTGGTGAGTGTTGCTGATTCTGACACACTGGCTTGGCGAGTGTGTTGTTAGTTCCAACACACTGGCTTGGTGAGTGTTGCTGATTCTGACACACTGGCTTGGCGAGTGTGTTGCTAGTTCCAACACACTGGCTTGGTGAGTGTTGCTGATTCTGATACGCTGGCTTGGTGAGTGTTGCTGATTCTGACACACTGGCTTGGCGAGTGTGTTGCTAGTTCCAACCCACTGGCTTGGTGAGTGTTGCTGATTCTGACACACTGGCTTGGCGAGAGTGGTGCTAGTTCCAACACACTGGCTTGGTAAGTGTTGCTGATTCTGACACACTGGCTTGGCGAATGTGTTGCTAGTTCCAACACACTGGCTTGGTGAGTGTTGCTGATTCTGACACACTGGCTTGGTGAGTGATACTGATTCTGACACACTGGCTTGGTGAGTATGTTGCTAGCTCCAACACATTGGCTTGGCGAGTGTATTGCTAGTTCCAACACATTGGCTTGGCTAGTGTGTTGCTACTTCCAGCACACTGGCTTGGTAAGTGTGTTCCTAGTTACCACATTGGCTTAGTGAGTTTTACTGATCCCGACACACTGGGTTGGTGAGTGTTTTCTCATTTCTTACCACACTGGCTTGGTGTCTTCCATTTTATTAACACACTGGCTTGGCGTCTTCCTGGTTCTTAACACACTGGCTGTCTTCCAGTCACTGTAAATTGAATAAGCCGCTTCATGGAGCGTCTCACAACCAATCGGAACGTGACGTGAAGTAATTCGAGCCTTTCTATTGGTCCATAAATCAGCGAGAAACAAAAGCCTGGCCGCTATCGAAGGAGATTTTGAGCGTCGTATCGCGGTAATCACGCAGATCATTTGCGTGAAAATACGAGACTGTTTCATGGCCAGTCCCGATTACCGCGATCGCAGCCTCGCTGTAATGAACCCCGCGCGCGAGGATTTACAAGGAATTTATTGCTTGAAATCCGGTGTAAATCCTGGCTAAGGATGGTAATGATGGTGCAGAGTTGCCACGCAGGTAATTATCACTTATTAAATCATGGGGAGGTGAAGCTTGGGTGATAGGTGAGGTGTTGTGATGGTGTATGTGTGTGTGTGTGTGTGTGTGTGTGTGTGTGTGTGTGTGTGTGTGTGTGTGTGTGTGTGTGTGTGTGTGTGCGTGCAGGTGTGTGCTTGTGCATGTGTGCGTGTGCGTGTCTGTGTGATATATGCGTTCGTGCGCGGAGTGTGTGTACGTACGTACATATATATGTAAATACGAACACCTACGTATGTGTAGGTATCTGCACCTCTGTGTGTGTGTGTGTGTGTGTGTGTGTGTACACACTCATGTGGTGAGTACACTTGCTTTCTGAATTGCCGCATAATAAGCTCACTGAGAGAAGTGGAGAGTAAGCCAGCAGCGTAGCACACTCTTCCTGTCGCACTTACACCTGTCTGACCACTGAGGGAGTATACACCACCTGCAGTGTCCTCTATACCTCATGCATCTAGAAAAAAATCTCCACTGGTCTCCCCCCTGAAATAATAAATCTGAGCTCTGAAAAGAAGGCTCGGGAGAGATATGATCACAATGTGCAAGATACTCCAGGGTGAAGTTCAGAAGGTGAGCTCAGGGGCCCCTGGCCTCCTGGTGATGTAGATGAACTCAATGATTCCTGGCTTCAAGGTGACGTAGGTGAGCTCAGTGATTTCTGGCTTCAAGGTGACGTAGGTGAGCTCAGTGAGTCCTGGCTTCAAGGTGACGTAGGTGAGCTCAGTGATTTCTGGCTTCAAGGTGACGTAGGTGAGCTCAGTGAGTCCTGGCTTCAAGGTGACGTAGGTGTGCTCAGTGATTCCTGGCTTCAAGGTGACGCAGGTGAGCTCAGTGATTCCTGGCTTCAAGGTGACGTAGGTGAGCTCAGTGATTTCTGGCTTCAAGGTGACGTAGGTGTGCTCAGTGATTCCTGGCTTCAAGGTGACGTAGGTGAGCTCAGTGATTCCTGGCTTCAAGGTGACGTAGGTGAGCTCAGTGATTCCTGGCTTCAATTTGACGTAGGTGAGCTCAGTGAGTCCTGGCTTCACGGTGACGTAGGTGAGCTCAGTGATTCCTGGCTTCAAGGTAACGTAGGTGAGCTCAGTGATTCCTTTCTTCAGGGTGACGTAGGTGAGCTCAGTGATTTCTGGCTTCAAGGTGATGTAGGTGAGCTCAGTGATTCCTGGCTTTAAGGTGATGTAGGTGAGCTCAGTGATTCCTGGCTTCAAGGTGATGTAGGTGAGCGCAGTGATTCAAGGTGATGTAGGTGAGCTCAGTGATTCCTGGCTTCAAGGTGATGTAGGTGAGCTCAGTGATTCCTGGCTTCAAGGTGATGTAGGTGAGCTCAGTGATTCCTGGCTTCAAGGTGATGTAGGTGAGCTCAGTGATTCCTGGCTTCAAGGTGATGTAGGTGAGCTCAGTGATTCCTGGCTTCAAGGTGATGTATGTGTAGATGAATGGTTCAGAGAACCGACACGTTGATAAATTAGACACATGTGCAACTCTTGGGTATCTTTATTAAGGAAACGTTTCGCCTACACAGTAGGCTTCTTCAGTCCATACAAAGGAGAAACGTGAAGAACAGGAGGAGAATGAGGTAATCAGTCCCTCAGCCTTGAGTCGATGTGGTCAGTCCATCAATCTTGAATAGAATACGGCATATGAGCGGAGAAGCAGCTTATAAACCGTATGGCAGGAGAGGTGCAGCAGTCGTAGGTGGTGTCACATTTGTTCAATGTGGAAGTAGGTCGTGCCCAAGGTCGTGCCCAAGGTCGTGCCCAAGGTCGTGCCCAAGGTCGTGCCCAAGGGTTAGGCAAGCGAAGAATTCCCAAGTATTAAGATTCTCCTCCTGTTCTTCACGTTTCTCCTTTGTATGGACTGAAGAAGCCTACTGTGTAGGCGAAACGTTTCCTTAATAAAGATACCCAAGAGTTGCACATGTGTCTAATTTATCAGTGATGTAGGTGAGCTCAGTGATTCCTGGCTTCAAGGTGATGTATGTGAGCTCAGTGATTCCTGGCTTTAAGGTGATGTAGGTGAGCTCAGTGATTCCTGGCTTCAAGGTGATGTATGTGAGCTCAGTGATTCCTGACTTTAAGGTGATGTAGGTGAGCTCAGTGATTCCTGGCTTCAACGTGATGTATGTGAGCTCAGTGAGTCCTGGCTTCAAGGTGATGTAGGTGAGCTCAGTGATTCCTGGCTTCAAGGTGATGTAGGTGAGCTCAGTGATTCCTGGCTTCAAGGTGATGTAGGTGAGCTCAGTGAGTCCTGGCTTCAAGGTGATGTATGTGAGCTCAGTGATTCCTGGCTTTAAGGTGATGTAGGTGAGCTCAGTGATTCCTGGCTTCAAGGTGATGTAGGTGAGCTCAGTGAGTCCTGGCTTCAAGGTGATGTAGGTGAGCTCAGTGATTCCTGGCTTTAAAGTGATGTAGGTGAGCTCAGTGATTCCTGGCTTCAAGGTGACGCATGTGAGCTCGGTGATTCCTGGCTTCAAGGTGACGTAGGTGAGCTCAGTGATTCCTGGCTTCAAGGTGATGTAGGTGAGCTCAGTGAGTCCTGGCTTCAAGATGATGTAGGTGAGCTCAGTGATTCCTGGCTTCAAGGTGACGCATGTGAGCTCGGTGATTCCTGGTTTCAAGGTGACGTAGGTGAGCGCAGTGATTCCTGGCTTCAAGGTGATGTAGGTGAGCTCAGTGATTCCTGGCTTCAAGGTAGCGTAGGTGAGCTCAGTGATTCCTGGCTTGAAGGTAACGTAGTTGAGCTCATTGATTCCTGGCATGAAGGTAACGTAGGTGAGCTCATTGATTCCTGGCATGAAGGTAACGTAGGTGAGCTCATTGATTCCTGGCATGAAGGTAACGTAGGTGAGCTCATTGATTCCTGGCATGAAGGTAACGTAGGTGAGCTCATTGATTCCTGGCATGAAGGTAACGTAGGTGAGCTCATTGATTCCTGGCATGAAGGTAACGTAGGTGAGCTCAGTGATTCGTGGCTTCAAATGTTACACAAACAACACTAAGCGCCATGAAGACCATCATTGTCTCACTGTCTCGTGGTGTAGGTTGAGATAATCTACGGACACAGCAAACCCAGTTTCATCTCTTTGACTGGGCTCAGTTTCAACTCTTGGGCCTCTCGAGTGTGTTGATTTACAGCTCCAGGGCCTCTCGAGTGTGTTGATATACAGCTCCCTGGCATATTGAGAATCTTAAACGACAGGTACAAGGTTTCTTCAGTGTTGGGCCTCTCGAGTGTGTTGATTTACAGCTCCAGGGCCTCTTGAGTGTGTTGATATACAGCTCCCTGGCATATTGAGAATCTTAAACGACAGGTACAAGGTTTCTTCAGTGTTGGGCCTCTCGAGTGTGTTGATTTACAGCTCCAGGGCCTCTTGAGTGTGTTGATATACAGCTCCCTGGCATATTGAGGATCTTAAACGACAGGTACAAGGTTTCTACAGTGTATAAAATTAAAGTACCTTCGTCGTTTCCAGGTGTTGGTCTCTTGCTCGTGGACTTCTTGGAAGAGGTTGAACCGTAGCTCCTGGGTGTCGTGAGGGAGTTGAGCTGCAGGTTCCCTGCTCGTGTTGAGGCAGAGAGAGCTGAGTTTATGAGGTAATGGGAACACCTTCTTGGGATTAGGCAGCGAGAGCGAAACAGATCTATATGGGGAAGACACATGTGCAGCAGTTTGGTATCTTTATTAACGAGACGTTTCGACACTCAACAGGCTTCTTCAGTCGAAGTGGAGATGTAGATTTGAGGTGAAGAGTCTATCGGTAAGGTTGAGGTGGTTGTCCATCAACACTGAAGTAAGCTCAAGGGGGTTAGTCCCCCAACCACTTATGATGTTTTATCATGTCTTAGCACGCACCAAGGCTGAGGGACTGACCCCCTCAAACTTACTTTTTGTCCAGGCTGAGGGACTAATCACCTCAAATCTACATCTCCACCATTTTTGAAGTCTCTGTATTTCGACTGAAGAAGTCTGCTGAGCCGAAACGTCTCGTGAGAAGAGATACCAAACTGTTGTGAAATGCGACTTACTCCAGCCAAATCTCCACTCTATAGGCACGTTGGACCCTCTGCTCCTCCAGCAGTATATATAGTTCCTCATCCAACTCTGTCTCTTTCTCTTCTCTCTCTCTCTCTCTCTCTCTCTCTCTCTCTCTCTCTCTCTCTCTCTCTCTCTCTCTCTCTCTCCTTTTCCTACGCAGGGTTCCACAAGGTTACATTAAGGTTCCTATCTTTATTTACAAGCTAAGAGTTGTTACCTACATCAGCTCATGTCAAAGTCTTCTTATTGTTATGAGACATACAAACAGGGAACAGGATGAGGATGAAGTCATCTGTGGGCCAGTGAATTCATTTGGGCTGCTGATATTCTTTCATATTCGTGTAACAATATGAAAACATTAAAATGGTATAAAATACCGACAGGTTGTTAGGTAAGACTCATATGCAACAGTTAGGTATCTTTATTTCGAAACGTTTCGCCTACACAGTAGGCTTCTTCAGTCGAGTACAGAAAAGTTGATAGAAGCAGAAGATACTTGAAGACGATGTAATCAGTCCATCACCCTTAAAGTTTTGAGGTGGTCAGTCCCTCAGTCTGGAGAAGAGCATTGTTCCATAGTATGAAACAATATTGTTTCATTCCATGGAACAATGCTCTTCTCCAGACTGAGGGACTGACCACCTCAAAACTTTAAGGGTGATGGACTGATTACATCGTCTTCAAGTATCTTCTGCTTCTATCAACTTTTCTGTACTCGACTGAAGAAGCCTACTGTGTAGGCGAAACGTTTCGAAATAAAGATACCTAACTGTTGCATATGTGTCTTACCTAACAATATGAAAACATGTGACGGTAATAAAAAGGTTTGAACATATGAGTAGTAGGTGTTAGCATGACCACAGGCGTTTGTGGGTAGAGCTAGAAGATGGTAGAATGACCATAGGTGTTTTAGTTCGTATGTATTAAGTGTTACCATGATCACAGGTGTTTATGGCACAGGTAGCGGGTGTTGGCATAACCACAGGTGCTTGAGGGCACCGATGATAGGTGTTAGTATAACCGCAGGTATTTGAGAACACAGGTAGTGGATGTTAGCATGACCACAGGTGTTTAATGGCACAGGTAGCGGGTATTGGCATGAGCACGGGTAGCGGGTGTTAACATAAACCCAAGTGGGTGTCGTTTATACAGTAAGTTGAGAGCTAATGTTAGCTTTCATCCTGCTACTTCCATATATCTTACAGCCAGCTGTAAGATACAACTACCTGGTAATATGATCCTTCAAGGTACAGCTGCCTGGTAACCCTCAGACTACACCTGCTACACACACACACACACACACACAGTCCTAGTAGCGATCACTGAAGAGGAGGGACCAGGAGCTGTGAATCGACCCCTGCAACCACAAATAAGTGAGTTCAGATAAGTGAGTACTCTCTCTCTCTCTCTCTCTCTCTCTCTCTCTCACCAACACACTCTTGCCTTAACATCCCATCTTAATTAGAGACGGTCAATTATGCCATCTGAAGAGTCCATTTCACTGCTCGGTGTACGGCAGGTTATTCTAGTTTTGTAATCACTCTTTTTCTTACTCATTTCACAAAATAAATTTCTGAGCGTTTCAGTCTTAGGGCATGTTTGTTTTATTTTAAGTTAGTTCTAAGTAGGTTAAGTGAGGATGCGTTAGATTAGGGTAGGCTAGGCTAGGCTAAGCTAGGTTAGGCTAGGTTAGGCTATGTATGGCAATACAATGGTTGAGGATTCCGACAGTAAATACATAAGATACAATGCTGGGTTTTCCACTACATTATGAAGGCGTTTTGTCCAGGTTTTCGTCTATATAATTAAACGCCATAACCCGCATTGCGTCTTAATTATATAAAGCAGTAAGGCAGGACAACAATTAATACTTGCTACTGGACCTGCGACAGTAGTCATTATTTCTCCTCCTCCACAATGGCAACACCAACATCGCTGTGATCTCCAACAAAATAAATTATTTATCGAAACACGTCACCCTACCGGGAAGAGAGAGACACACAGCAGGCGCCCACTGTATGTAATGCATCATTGCCTTTGTGCCGGCGAGACAGATAAGGATTTAGACTCTCGACTTAAAGAACAGAGATATGTATGCTGAATGGGTGACTATTACGAAGACGGGTGTGGTCTAGTGGCCTGCACACCTGGTTGTAGTACGATAACCAAGGTAGAAACGAGTTATGAGCAAAAGGCAGCAGAGGGTAAATACTTATGTATTTCCTTCAGCACACAGCAAGGAATAATATGTACAATATTTACATAGGATATGTTAGTAGCAAGAGGCTAGTAACCTCTTCTGTATATATTACTAAAGTTAAAAAGAGAAACTTTCGTTTTTCTTTTTGGGTCACCTTGTTTCGGTTGGATGTTGCCAGTTTGCTGAAAGAAGATGTACAGAAAGGCAATTTTGCAAGCAAGAGACACGGTAAGAACCGTCTTCGACCAGACTTGGAGGTAAGTCTGCCAGTGTTGATTCACGAGGGTACCACATCGCTTCACAACTTTGGCAGGCTTCCTTGGCTGGTTGAACCAAGGTGCTAACATTACGAGGAGGCCCCTTCTCATTATACCCTTAGTATTGGTTCGCTGGTCGGGAGGCGTGCCTATATGGGCGTGTGACAAACGCCACAATTGACATTAGCATAATCCCCGGCAGCGCACATCCCCAAACACCAGGAACTGGAAACAAATGCATCTTACTCACATAGGAAACACGAAAACTAACAGCAGGTGTCTTGAGGCTGCTGTCGTCCGTACATCTCACAGGCGCCATAGATAAAAAAAAAAGGGGGATGTACCCTTGATCTACACCCTCCACTGCTTATATCCATAGATTAACAAATATAAAATGCCATCACATGATCCCTTGACTTCTCCTCAGCCCAGCATCTCATGACCTCACTTGTAATGCCGCTTGATCTCTCATGGCGGCGCTTGACCTGACCCTCCAACACCTTACTTACTCAATACGCTCATTAAAACACCCTTTTGTGTATTGCGTGTACTTGATAAGGCCCTCCAGTGAGTAAAACGTCTCATTAACAAAGAAATTTATTTGCCGAAAGTGTCTTTCTACGACCAGGGTCGGGTAGGGTGGGGCAGGGAGGGGGGGGGGAGCACAGGTGGTAGTAGCAGTCGTAGTCCATTAGTAGAAGAGAAGCAGCAGAGGTGTTGCATCTTCTCCAGGATCTGACGTTCTGTTACTCCGTCTTAAAAGCTAGTACATAATGCATTATGCTGAGCTGAACGATGAGACCAGGATATGTGTAAGTGTGTCGCAGTGTAACTGAGTATGATGTGCAGTGAGCTCCGGTGCTAAGTGGCCCGTTGAGGCGAAGATATCCCGTGAGGGGGAGCAAGTGCAGTAAAGTGTGATGTAGTGAGCTCACGTAGAGGCTCTTCCAGAGGTAAGTGGCTCTCCTGATGCTTTAGTGTTATGAGTTCGTATCTTTAAGCGCCATTATCGCCTCTCTCTCTCTCTCTCCCTCTCTCTCTCTCTCTCTCTCTCTCTCTCTCTCTCTCTCTCTCTCTCTCTCTCTCTCTCTCTCTCTCTCTCTCTCTCTCTCTCTCTCTCTCTCTCTCTCTCTCTCTCTCTCTCTCTCTCTCTCTCTCTCTCTCTCTCTCTCTCTCTCTCTCTCTCTCTCTCCCACATTGTTCCACATACCAGGTAGTTTACCATCATGAGTGAGTATGACATGCAGTGTATGTTGTTTAGCCTAAATCTCTCCGGTACCTTCTTGACGGAGGGGGTGGCTATCGTGGTGGTAGTATTGGCGATAATTGTAATTGTGGTGGTGGTGGTGGTGGTAGTAGTGGTGGTGGTGGTGGTAGAAGTGGTGGTAATACCAACACTGACGACTCCCTCCTGCCTCGCAGGAACACGCATCCAGACCATCACAATAATTCTCCTCGCTCTCAGCTCACCGTTGAGTGCATACTTACCCTGGAAAACAGCGACCATATACACGTCTTTAAAACATGTACAAGCATACGTATATCTCTGAATGTAGAGTGTTGTGCTGTTACCAAAAAGTTAGTTCCGTGTAAGCGCAGCTAACACACCAATGTTTACTACCGTGTTCTCAGAGATGTAATCACGTTATATTACTCTACTGTTCGCAAGCATATCGCGCTGGGGCCAGTGTCAGTCCATTTCCAGCGTTAAATTGCTTAATATTTTAACCATTTGTTAAGCCTGACCTTTATGTTAATTGAAGTGGAGGTGGTTACATTGTTGTTGAATGTAGTCGCCCTCTGCCACCTGCCCTGTGTTTCAACTTGACTTGAGAAGCGTATAACTTGGGTGTAGGTGGCTCGTGAGTCTCTCACCTGCACCCTCTGTCAAATGTTCCTGCTTGTTTGGCCACTGACTTGTGTTAGAGACGTGTCTGACCAGTGAATCGTATATATAGACCGCGCTGCGGCAGCGGCTACGGTGTGTAGGCCGTGTCAGGGTAATGGTTATTGTGTTAGGACCTTGTTTGACGGTGTCTGGGTAGTGGTTATTGTGTTAGGACCTTGTTTGACAGTGTCTGAGTAGTGATTGTTTAGAAACTAGTTACTGAGTTAGAAAATCATCATTTCTTTCGGCGTAAATAGTGCAGATATTTTCCCGTTCGTTTAAACCATGTTTGGATGGCAAGTTGTGTGCTTGGTTTATGTTTGTATATCAAGGACGGTGTCTGGATCAAATTTAGATGGTAAGGTCGGTGCTTGGATCATTCCACGACAGTAGCTACAGCATTTGGATCATCTTTTGATTGACTTTTCGTTACCTGGATCATATGTAGTCAGTCAAGAGTAGTGTTGATTTGGAGTCTGTATCTTAAACACCTGGTTTATAAGAACTTTTCCGAAAGTCAAACATCTGACCATCACTCTGAAACACCTGAGATACATTATCCAAAGACAGTTGTTTCATTCCGATATTTTAACATTCAGTTCTTCATGTAAACGCTTTTATCGGGTAACGTTTCACGTTCCTTACTGTAAACATCAGAACACAGAAGGGAAGACAACATTGATCACATGTTGACAAAGAGTATGTGAGATATGCAGATGAACAGAAGGTGAGTCAGCCTCTCTCCTCATATTCTCCGGTCACCGGAAGTGCCTCCTTAACACTTCCGCCTGTGTCTCCAGATTAAAAAATGTGTATATTTTCTCAATTTTTTAACACATCAGCCGTTTTCCACTAAGATAGGATGTCCCAAACAAGGAAACACATTCATCGTCATTCATTCAATGGCACAAGCATTACAGTTTAACTGACTTTGCGAATCGCAGCTTCCCCTAACCCTCCTACAGAGTGCAGGAGCTGTACTTCCCACCTCCTAGACGCAAGTTCGACTAACTGGTTTCCCCTGAATCCTGTCATAACTTCTTACACTTCACCAGCACACCATAACTCAAAAGTTACTTATCTCCATTCACTACCGCTAATCATTTTCTCACATAGAGACAAATGACCCAAACCGAAAAGTGATGAACATGATACAGTTGCAGACACAAATTTTACCGAGACGCTTCTCCTGTGGATGGACTTCTTCAGTGACTGAAGAAAGCTGTCCACGAGCGAAACGTCTCAAGAACGGCCACACGTACCTGCTGGATGCTCAAGCATCCACAGCTCAAAACCACCTTAATGCTCCCCACCAACCCTTCCTGGAGCCAGTCTTGCCTATTCTGTCGTCCTTCTCGGATGGAAGTACAACCAGCGTCTTCTCTTCCGTTCTTACTAACTGATTAAACTCTCATACAAGATAATAACAGTCATGTTATCATCATATCCCATAAAAGTTTAGTTATCTTGCGGCTTAATACGTTATGTTATCCCTTAGCTTCGTAACAGAGCCTTCTTATTATCATTAAGTTTGTAGTGTTATGATGGTGATTTTTTCAGGTGTTTTAGAATGCAAGAGGATGACTGAGTACATACAGGAGCAGGAACAGTAGCAGTAGCAGTAGCAGCAGCAGCAGCAGCAGCAGCAGCAGCAGCAGCAGCAGCAGCAGCAGCAGCAGCAGCAGCAGCAGCAGCAGCAGCTGTAGTAGTAACAACAACAGCAGCAGCAGCAGCAGCAGCAGCAGCAGCAGCAGCAGCAGCTGTAGTAACAACAGCAGTAGCAGCAGCAATAGCAACAACAGCAACAGCAACAGCAACAGCAACAACAGCAACAGCAGCAGTAGCAGCAACAGCAACAGCATCCCTCTCAAGTTATATCCTCTTTTTAGATCTCCTCTACTTACTCTTTTGTTTCTTAAGTGGGGTGGAAAGCTCTAGCTCTGTTAATCCAACTCTTGTTTAAAATAAACGTATATAGCTCAGTTAAGTTAGCTCTAGTTTAGACAACGGATATATAACCATTAAGTCAACTGTTGCTTAAACAGCCAGTATATAACTGTTAAGTCAATAGTTGCTGATTGTTACCTGGTGGATAATATCCTCACCAGTACTTGTTGCATTTCTCATCAAGTACAGGTTTTACAACCTTTGTCCAGAATAGTTCTTCGTCACCACACACACACACACGCACGCGCGCGCGCGCATCTCACAACGTCGCATACTTAGGTTATGTTACTTCAGGTCAGGTCAGGTCAGGTCAGGTCAGGTATTTAACACCGTCAATGTGATGAGCAAGATACAGGTGTTGCTCTTGTGTCTAATTTAATTAGGCGGGTTAAGTTTGGAAAGGTTTGGTTAGATTCATGTCAAGTTAGGTTATGGTGTTGCTATGAACGTGAAGACTGACTGCAGCACTAGTGTCACTATAAGACTGACTGCAGCACCAGTGTCACTATAAGACTGACTGCAGCACCAGTGTCACTATAAGACTGACTGCAGCACCAGTGTCACTATAAGACTGACTGCAGCACTAGTCTCACTATAAGACTGACTGCAGCACCAGTGTCACTATAAGACTGACTGCAGCACCAGTGTCACTATAAGACTGACTGCAGCACTAGTCTCACTATAAGACTGACTGCAGCACTAGTGTCACTATAAGACTGACTGCAGCACTAGTCTCACTATAAGACTGACTGCAGCACCAGTGTTACTATAAGACTGACTGCAGCACCAGTGTCACTATAAGACTGACTGCAGCACTAGTCTCACTATAAGACTGACTGCAGCACCAGTGTCACTATAAGACTGACTGCAGCACCAGTGTCACTATAAGACTGACTGCAGCACTAGTCTCACTATAAGACTGACTGCAGCACCAGTGTCACTATAAGACTGACTGCAGCACTAGTCTCACTATAAGATTGACTGCAGCACCAGTGTCACTATAAGACTGACTGCAGCACTAGTCTCACTATAAGACTGACTGCAGCACCAGTGTCACTATAAGACTGACTGCAGCACCAGTGTCACTATAAGACTGACTGCAGCACCAGTGTCACTATAAGACTGACTGCAGCACCAGTGTCACTATAAGACTGACTGCAGCACCAGTGTCACTATAAGACTGACTGCAGCACTAGTCTCACTATAAGACTGACTGCAGCACCAGTGTCACTATAAGACTGACTGCAGCACTAGTGTCACTATAAGACTGACTGCAGCACCAGTGTCACTATAAGACTGACTGCAGCACCAGTGTCACTATAAGACTGACTGCAGCACTAGTCTCACTATAAGACTGACTGCAGCACCAGTGTCACTATAAGACTGACTGCAGCACTAGTCTCACTATAAGACTGACTGCAGCACCAGTGTCACTATAAGACTGACTGCAGCACTAGTCTCACTATAAGACTGACTGCAGCACCAGTGTCACTATAAGACTGACTGCAGCACTAGTCTCACTATAAGACTGACTGCAGCACCAGTGTCACTATAAGACTGACTGCAGCACTAGTCTCACTATAAGACTGACTGCAGCACCAGTGTCACTATAAGACTGACTGCAGCACCAGTGTCACTATAAGACTGACTGCAGCACCAGTGTCACTATAAGACTGCAGCACCAGTGTCACTATAAGGCTGACTGCAACACCAGTGTCACTATAAGACTGACTGCAGCACCAGTGTCACTATAAGACTGACTGCAGCACCAGTGTCACTATAAGACTGACTGCAGCACCAGTGTCACTATAAGACTGACTGCAGCACCAGTGTCACTATAAGACTGACTGCAGCACCAGTGTCACTATAAGACTAACTGCAGCACCAGTGTCACTATAAGACTGACTGCAGCACCAGTGTCACTATAAGACTGACTGCAGCACCAGTGTCACTATAAGACTGCAGCACCAGTGTCACTATAAGACTGACTGCAGCACCAGTGTCACTATAAGACTGACTGCAACACCAGTGTCACTATAAGACTGACTGCAGCACTAGTGTCACTATAAGACTGACTGCAGCACTAGTGTCACTATAAGACTGACTGCAGCACCAGTGTCACTATAAGACTGACTGCAGCACTAGTGTCACTACAAGACTGACTGCAGCACCAGTGTCACTATAAGACTGACTGCAGCACCAGTGTCACTATAAGGCTGACTGCAGCACTAGTCTCACTATAAGACTGACTGCAGCACCAGTGTCACTGTAAGACTGACTGCAGCACTAGTGTCACTATAAGACTGACTGCAGCACTAGTCTCACTATAAGGCTGACTGCAGCACTAGTCTCACTATAAGACTGACTGCAGCACTAGTCTCACTGTAAGACTGACTGCAGCACTAGTCTCACTATAAGACTGATTGCAGCACCAGTGTCACTATAAGACTGACTGCAGCACCAGTGTCACTATAAGACTGACTGCAGCACCAGTGTCACTATAAGACTGACTGCAACACCAGTGTCACTATAAGACTGACTGCAGCACCAGTGTCACTATAAGACTGACTGCAGCACCAGTGTCACTATAAGACTGACTGCAGCACTAGTGTCACTATAAGACTGACTGCAGCACTAGTGTCACTATAAGACTGACTGCAGCACCAGTGTCACTATAAGACTGACTGCAGCACTAGTGTCACTATAAGACTGACTGCAGCACCAGTGTCACTATAAGACTGACTGCAGCACCAGTGTCACTATAAGGCTGACTGCAGCACTAGTCTCACTATAAGACTGACTGCAGCACCAGTGTCACTATAAGACTGACTGCAGCACTAGTGTCACTATAAGACTGACTGCAGCACTAGTCTCACTATAAGGCTGACTGCAGCACTAGTCTCACTATAAGACTGACTGCAGCACTAGTCTCACTGTAAGACTGACTGCAGCACTAGTCTCACTATAAGACTGACTGCAGCATCAGTGCCACTATAAGACTGATTGCAGCATTAGTCTCACTATAAGACTGACTGCAGCACTAGTCTCACTATAAGACTGACTGCAGCACTAGTCTCACTATAAGACTGACTGTAGCACCAGTGTCACTATACGACTGCAGCACTAGTGTCACTAAAAGATTGACTGCAGCACTAGTCTCACTATAAGACTGACTGCAGCACCAGTGTCACTATAAGGCTGACTGCAGCACTAGTCTCACTGTAAGACTGACTGTAGCACTAGTCTCACTATAAGACTGACTGCAGCACCAGTGTCGCTATAAGGCTGACTGCAGCACTAGTCTCACTATAAGACTGACTGCAGCACTAGTCTCACTATAAGACTGACTGCAGCACCAGTGTCACTATAAGACTGACTGCAGCACTAGTGTCACTATAAGACTGCAGCACTAGTCTCACTATAAGACTGACTGCAGCACCAGTGTCACTATAAGACTGACTGCAGCACCAGTGTCACTATAAGACTGATTGCAGCATTAGTCTCACTGTAAGACTGACTACAGCACTAGTCTCACTATAAGACTGACTGCAGCACTAGTCTCACTATAAGACTGACTGCAGCACCAGTGTCACTATAAGACTGACTGCAGCACTAGTGTCGCTTTAAGACTGACTACAGCACTAGTCTCACTATAAGACTGACTACAGCACTAGTCTCACTATAAGACTGACTGCAGCACCAGTGTCACTATAAGACTGATTGCAGCATTAGTCTCACTGTAAGACTGACTACAGCACTAGTCTCACTATAAGACTGACTACAGCACTAGTCTCACTATAAGACTGACTGCAGCACCAGTGTCACTATAAGACTGACTGCAGCACTAGTCTCACTATAAGACTGACTGCAGCACCAGTGTCACTATAAGACTGACTACAGCACTATTCTCACTATAAGACTGACTGCAGCACTAGTCTCACTATAAGACTGACTGCAGCACCAGTGTCACTATAAGGCTGACTGCAGCACTAGTGTCGCACTCTGAGTCAAGAATTTAGACGCCAGAACTGGTGGTAAAATCGCCGCTCGTCATTCTTCCACTTAGAACCATCACAAATGAGTTTACAAAACTTGAATTCATTAAGTATGTTGTATAGAAGCCTCACCTGCGTTCAATAATGGTCATGTTTACACTGGAGTGTTATAGCAAGTAGTCTCTATGGACCCTTAATGGCAGGTGGGAAGAGAGTGCTCCGCCACGTTCGCAGCCCAGGTTGGAAATCGAGCGTTGAAAGCTAGGAATATCGTCCTTGAAGACTCGAAAGGGCTATGGCTATCTCGCTATCGTCTTTTTTAAGATATCATTCTATTACCTCTACTTCCCAGCGAAGAGAGGAGGCGTCCGAAACCGGATAAAAACGAACGTTATCCAACGTACATCAGTGTCCGAAACCAGTCAGAACGGCTAAGGAAAATGATAGAGGAGGATAGAGAAGAATAAAGAAGGATAATGAATTATAGAGAATGGTAGAGAGGGTTAGAGAATGTTATAAAATAATAAAGAAGGATAGAATAGGGATGGATAGAGAACAACAAAAGATAGCAAAGGATAAAGAAAGATGGAAAATGAAAGAGAGAAAAACAGAGAAGGATAGAGACAGATAGAGAACGATAGGAAAGGATAATGATAGAGAATGATGGGGAAGAATAGAGAATGAGAGAGAAGAACAGAGAATGAGAGAGAAGAGAGAAAGAGAGGAGGACCAAATGATTAAGACAATTATAACAATTATGCGGACGTAATTCTAAGATAATCCTAAATTATATACACTACTGGATTATTTTATGAGAACTTTCATTTAGGAAGGGTTGTTGAGGTGGTTCGGACATGTGAAGAGAATGGAGCGAAACAGAATGACTTCAAGAGTGTATCAGTCTGTAGTGGAAGGAAGGCGGGGTAGGGGTCGGCCTAGGAAAGGTTGGAGGGAGGGGGTAAAGGAGGTTTTGTGTGCGAGGGGCTTGGACTTCCAGCAGGCATGCGTGAGCGTCTTTGATAGGAGTGAATGGAGACAAATGGTTTTTTAATACTTGACGTGCTGTTGGAGTGTGAGCAAAGTAACATTTATGAAGGGACTGAGGGAAACCGGCAGGCCGGACTTGAGTCCTGGAGATGGGAAGTACAGTGCCTGCACTCTGAAGGAGGGGTGTTAATGTTGCAATTTAAAAACTGTAGTGTAAAGCATCCTTCTGGCAAGACAGTGATGGAGTGAATGATGGTGAAAGTTTTTCTTTTTCGGGCCACCCTGCCTTGGTGGGAATCGGCCAGTGTGATAATAATAATAATAATAAAATTTCATTTATAAATTGGTAGGTACACATAGGTAAGCAGATAGACAGGCGCAACATAGGTAAATTGATAAGTAGGCATGAAGAGGTAAACAGACAGGTAGGCACAACATCGGTAGACATATAGGTAGGTACATATAGGTAAACAGATAGTTAGGCATGAATAGGTAAACAAACAGGTAGGCCCACATAAGGAAACAGATAGGTAGGCACAACTAGGTAAGCAAATAGGTAGGTTTAAATAGGTAATCTCTCTCGGATACGTGAAAAAATGGTTAAACAGACGAGAGAGAGAGAGAGGGACAGAGAGAGAGAGAGAGAATAGGAAGGTTGCTAGCAGACATATACCTCCTCCCAAGGAGTTAGCTAGCAGGGGTCGTCTGGAGTTTTGAGACTCTCTGACCGCGGGTTCAAATCCCGCTCGTGGTATGGGGTCGTCTAACATATTACCTACAAATGAGATTTCCCGTTTTCGGTGAAACAAGTCAGTGTTCTCAATACCCAGTGGTTGTTTACCAATGTTGAAAATCTGGTGATAGACCTCGTCCCCCGTCTCTCATGGTGTCTACGGCTCTATAGAAAGATTTCTTTTTTTTTCCTTCGATCCCCGTTACTAGTTGTGTGTGTGTGTGTGTGTGTGTGTGTGTGTGTGTGTGTGTGTGTGTGTGTGTGTGTGTGTGTGTGTGTGTGTGTGTTTCCTGCTGTGACAGTGATGCATAATAAAACATGAGGTGTGGAGTGCGGCACTGGCACCGCTGGCACTGCTGGCACCTCTGAAGTTACTCAATCACCCTCCATTTGACCTCGAGAGGCGCCGGATATCAGATCATCCCAACAGAGCGCTTTGAAGGAGGGCAACACTGCCTCCCCCCCATCCCCCCACCACACACACACACACACACACACACACACACACACACACACACACACACACATACACTTGTGAATGTTCTTAATCCGTCCAATGAAGATGGAATTTGAGGGAATTATAAACCTCGTAATTTGTACCTCAGTTTAATGTTAAACACAACTGACTTACTGAGTTTCATCATCAACTGAACTTACGTCTGTATCTCCTCTGTAACACAGTAACGATGACATGAGTGTTTAGTAAACACACTGTTATGGTGATCATGTACGCCCGTAAATCTGCCAAATGTACCTGTAACCAAGTCTAAGTTTGACTACTACAACATCAGTCAGTCCGCTCACAGTGCAAGTTGGTCCGTAAACCTGCTTATCTACGCTCAAGTTACCATAGTGAGTGACAGATCTACTCAGACTTCTTGACTGTGCTTTAGTTGTGGGTTAGAATAAGAGAGTGTTTAAGAGACCCGGAATGAAGAAGGAGAGCGCTGGAGGGTTGTGAGAGTGGAGGACATATCCGGAGGAAAAATGGCTAACCATTTGTGAGTATCGGTGTTTGTACTCCAGCGTTAGTGCATCCCCCATCTCTTCCCCTCCTCTCAGTAATACTCCAAGTCTTTACAATATATATTCTTAATCGTATTCTCTGTAGTATTTTCTTTATTATTAAACAAAATTAGATGCATCACCAGTGTGCTGTGACTCGATTCAGTGTAATAGTTACACAGTGGGAACAGAAACTAGCTATGTTTATTCTGTTATATTCCATGACGCAAGATGGAGTCCAAGGTAATAAAATCTGTCAGCCGTAGCTGGGAGACTTCAGCAGGGCAATGGGACTACTTTGTATTAATTAGGGTCGAAGAATCTCTTTTAGGGAATATAAACAAACTGTATCAGGGTAAACTTTTGTAATAGCTGAAGTGTCTGAGAAATGCTAGGTTTCTAATCCTCCTCTCCCATGATCCCCTATTTGATCCCATTATTATTCTAGGATTACCACTGTATGTCTAGTAAGTGGAAGAGTGGCTGGATTAGTGATGTGTGGATAGTGGTGGATGAGTGCAGTGATTACCCACCTGCTGGGATGACGGTAATTACTCAAGTCTATTAAATTAGTTATTATTGAGTTAGTAATGGATTTAGGGCGACACCAAAGACCCGGAATGACTGGAAGAAAAGAATAAACAGACACACGCACACACACTGTCTCCTTAAAAAAGGAGACAGACATGAAGCACTAAACTACAGACCAGTGTCACTGACATGTATAGTATGCAAAGTCATGGAGAAGATTATCAGGAGAAGAGTGGTGGAACACCTAGAAAGGAATGATCTCATCAACAGCAGCCAACATGGTTTCAGGGACGGGAAATCCTGTGTCACAAACCTACTGGAGTTCTATGACATGGTGACAGCAGTAAGACAAGAGAGACAGAAGGGTGGGTGGATTGCATTTTTTTGGACTGCAAGAAGGCGTTTGACACAGTTCCAGACAAGAGATTAGTGCAAAAACTGGAGGACCAAGCAGGGATAACAGTGAAGGCACTACAATGGATCAGGGAATACTTGTCAGGAAGACAGCAGCGAGTCATGGTACGCGGCGAGGTGTCAGAGTGGGCACCTGTGACCAGCGGGGTCCCACAGGGATCAGTCCTAGGACCAGTGCTGTTTCTGGTATTTGTGAACGACATGACGGAAAGAATAGACTCCGAAGTGTCCCTGTTTGCAGATGACGTGAATTTGATGAGAAGAATTCATTCGATCGAAGACCAGGCAGAACTACAAAAGGATCTGGACAGGCTGCAGACCTGGTCCAGCAATTGGCTCCTGGAGTTCAAACCCACCAAGTGCAAAGTCATGAAGATTGGGGAAGGGCAAAGAAGACCGCAGACGGAGTACAGTCTAGGGGGCCAGAGACTACAAACCTAACTCAAGGAAAAAGATCTTGGGGTGAGTATAACACCAGGCACATCTGAAGCGCACATCAACCAAATAACTGCTGCAGCATATGGGCGCCTAGGAAACCTCAGAACAGCATTCCGACATCTTAATAAGGAATCGTTCAGGACCCTGTACACCGTGTACGTTAGGCCCATATTGGAGTATGCGGCACCAGTTTGGAACCCACACCTAGCCAAGCACGTAAAGAAACTAGAGAAAGTGCAAAGGTTTGCAACAAGACTAGTTCCAGAGCTAAGAGGTATGTCCTACGAGGAGAGGTTAAGGGAAATCAACCTGACGACACTGGAGGACAGGAGAGATAGGGGGGACATGATAACGACATACAAAATACCGAGAGGAATTGACAAGGTGGACAAAGACAGGATGTTCCAGAGATGGGACACAGCAACAAGGGGACACAGTTGGAAGTTGAAGACAAAGATGAATCACAGGGATGTTAGGCAGTATTTCTTCAGCCACAGAGTAGTCAGGAAGTGCAATACTTTGGGAAGCGATGTAGTGGAGGCAAGATCCATACATAGCTTTAAGCAGAGGTATGATAAAGCTCACGGTTCAGGGAGAGTGACCTAGTAGCGACCAGTGAAGAGGCGGGGCCAGGAGCTAGGACTCGACCCCTGCAACCTCAACTAGGTGAGTAGTAACTAGTAACGACCAGCGAAGAGGCTGGACTAAGAGCAACGACCCGACCCCTGCATCCATAAATAGGCGAGTATACACACACACACACACACACACACACACACACACTGTCGCTGGGCCTCCCTCCTTACCTGTGCATACTCGTTCCTGGCTCTGCGACTAATCTCCCTATTTTCATTTATTCTCTGCCTTCTGTACTTTTTCCATTCTCTATTGCACTTTGTTTTTGCCTCCTTACACCGTCGGGTAGACCAGAACGAGCCCCTGGTTTACCCGACGGTGTAAGGAGGCAAAAACTAAGTGCAATAGAGAATGGAAAAAGTACAGAAGGTAGAGAACACATGAAAATAGGGAGATTAGTCGCAGAGCCAGGAACGAGTATGCACAGGTAAGGAGTGAGGCCCGACGACAGTATGAAAATAACACAGCATCGAAAGTCAAGACTGACCCGAAACTGTTGTATAGCCACATCAGGAGGAAGACAACAGTCAAAGACCAGGTGATCAGACTGAGGACAGAAGGTGGAGAACTCACAAGAAATGATCAGGAGGTATGTGAGGAGCTAAACAGGAGATTTAAGGACGTTTTTACAGTAGAGACAGGAAGGGCTCTGGGAAGACAGCACAGAAGGGCACATCAAGAGGGAATATACCAACAAGTGTTGGATGACATACGAACAACCGAGGAGGAGGTGCAGAAGCTGCTAAGTGACCTTGATACCTCAAAGGCGATGGGACCGGACAACATTTCCCCGTGGGTCCTTAGATAAGGAGCAGAGATGCTGTGCGTGCCCCTAACCACAATCTTCAACACATCCCTTGAAACTGGGCAACTACCTGAGAAATGGAAGGCAGCAAATGTAGTCCCCATATTTAAGAAAGGAAACAGAAATGAGGCACTAAACTACAGACATGTGTCTCTGACATGTATTGCGTGCAAAGTCATGGAGAAGATTATCAGGAGGAGAGTGGTGGAACACCTGGAACGGAACAAGATTATAAATGAAAACCAGCATGGGTTCATGGAAGGCAAATCCTGTGTCATAAACATTCTGGAGTTTCATGACAAGGTAACAGAAGTAAGACACGAGAGAGAGGGGTGGGTTGATTGCATTTTCCTGAACTGCAGGAAGGCCTTTGACACAGTTCCTCACAAGAGATTAGTGCAGAAGCTGGAGGATCAGGCTCATATAACAGGGAGGGCACTGCAATGGATCAGGGAATACCTGACAGGGAGGCAACAACGAGTCATGGTACGTGAAGAGGTATCACAGTGGGCGCCTGTGACGAGCGGGGTCCCACAGGGGTCAGTTATAGGACCAGTGCTATTTTTGATATATGCGAACGACATGATGGAAGGAATAGACCCTGAAGTGTCCCTATTCGCAGATGATGTGAAGCTGATGAGAAGAATTAAATCGGATGAGGATAAGGCAGGAGTGCAAAGAGACCTGGCCAGGCTGGACACGTGGTCCAGAAACTGGCTTCTCGAATTCAACCCTGCCAAATGCAAAGTCATGAAGATTGGGGAGGGGCAAAGAAGACCGCAGACAGAGTATAGGCTAGGTGGACAAAGACTACAGACCTCACTCAGGGAGAAAGATCTTGGGGTGACCATAACACCGAGCACGTCACCGGAGGCACACATCAACCAAATAACTGCTTCAGCATACGGGCGCCTGGCAAACCTGAGAATAGCGTTCCGATACCTTAATAAGGAATCGTTCAAGACACTGTACACTGTGTATGTTAGGCCCATACTGGAGTATGCAGCACCAGTCTGGAACCCACACCTGGTCAAGCACGTCAAGAAGTTAGAGAAAGTACAAAGGTTTGCAACAAGGCTAGTTCCAGAGCTCAGGGAAATGTCGTACGAGGAAAGGTTGAGGGAAATCGGACTGACAACACTGGAGGACAGAAAGGTCAGGGGAGACATGATAACGACATACAAGATACTGCGGGGAATAGACAAGGTGGACAGAGACAGGATGTTCCAGAGAGGGGACACAGAAACAAGGAGTCACAATTGGAAGCTGAAGACTCAGACGAGTTACAGGGACGTTAGGAAGTATTTCTTCAGTCATAGAGTCGTCAGGAAGTGGAATAGCCTAGCAAGTGAAGTAGTGGAGGCAGGAACCATATATAGTTTTAAGAAGAGGTATGACAAAGCTCAGGAAGCAGAGAGGGAGAGGACCTAGTAGCGATCAGTGAAGAGGCGGGGCAACCACAATTAGGTGAGTACAATTAGGTGAGTATACACACACACACACACATACACAAAGACTGCAAGCCTCACTAAAGAAAAAAGATCTTGGGGTGAGTACAATACCGAGCACATTTGAGGCGCACATCAATCAGATAACTGCTGCAGCGTACGGGCGTCTGGCAAACCTAAGAATAGCGTTCCGATACTTCAGTAAGGAATCGTTCAAGACTCTGTACACCATATACGTCAGGCTCATACTGGAGTATGCAGCACCAGTTTGGAATCCACACTTGGTCCAGCACGTCAAGAAATTAGAGAAAGTGCAAAGGTTTGCAACGAGACTAGTCCCAGAGCTAAGGGGAATGTCCGACGAAGAAAAGTCAAGGGAAATCGGCCTGACGACACTGGAGGACACGAGGATCAGGGGAGACATGATAACGGCATATAAAATACTGCGAGGAATTGACAAAGTGGACAAAGACAGGATATTCCAGAGATGGGACACAGAAACAAGGAGTCACAGTTGGAAGTTGAAGACTCCTATGAGTCAAAGGGATATTAGGAAGTATTTCTTCAGTCATAGAGTTGTCAGGCAGTGGAACAGCCTAGAAAGTGACGTAGTGGAGGCGGGAACCATACTTAGTTTTAAGACGAAGTTTGATAAAGCTCATGGAGCGGGGAGAGAGAGGACCTAGTAGCAACCGGTGAAGAGGCGGGACCATGAGCTATGACTCGACCCCTACAACCACAAATAGGTGAGTACACACACACACACACACACACACACACACACACACACACACACACACACACACACACACACACACACACACAAGAATGTCAGTAATTACATACTGTTCTACAAATGTGTTTACCAGAGTTAATTCACCGACTGATTTATGGGGGTCCTTTTTTCCCCCAGATTTTCCAGGAAATATAATTGCACATAAAATTTTGTTTCTGCCCGCCAGCCGGCCAATGCATTTCGGCAAAATCAAATTTACTCTTGATACTTGTTGAGTACAAAATACCACTGATTACGAAGATAATGCAGCTCTGCCTCGCTCTCTTTTTCCACTCTCATTTTTTTGATTAATGGTTAAGAGTGAAGTTACTTCCATTCATATAGCCAAGTATAACTTATAAACCTACCTAGACTCTTTTTAAATATTGGCTCCAGCATTATTATTATTATTATTATTATTATTATTATTATTATTATTATTATTATTGTTACTGTTATATTTTTAATAATAATAATAATATTATATTATTATTGTTACGAACAGTATTTATAATGGGTACAGGGTTAATTCAAAGCCATCTGTGAGCCAGCTGTGAGTCACCCATGAGCCATCTATGAGCAAGTTGTTAGTAAGGGGCCTGGTTTGAGCCAGCTGCCAGCTAGAGCTTTGAGCCAGCTGCCAGCCAGAGCTTTGAGCCAGCTGCCAGCTAGAGCTTTGAGCCAGCTGCCAGCCAGAGCTTTGAGCCAGCTGCCAGCTAGAGCTTTGAGTCAGCTGCCAGCCAGAGCTTTGAGCCAGCTGCCAGCCAGAGCTTTGAGCCAGCTGCCAGCCAGAGCTTTGAGCCAGCTGCCAGCCAGAGCTTTGAGCCAGCGCATACGAAGTGATCTCTATGAGAGAAACAGATTGAAATTGGTGATGGCTGCCCGTCTTCTGGTATAATAGCCGTCTTCTAACTGACCACGGAACATTGCCTTTGCGTACACCAGCCAGACCGCTGTTCTCCCTCTGATTATGAAGGCTGTGATGATGATGGAATGTGTAGCACGACTTTAGCCAGATGACAGGGCGAGGTAGAGTTAGGGGTAGTCTGGGGTCATCCTAGAGAGTGGTGCGGGAACTTGTGCTTCTTGCAGTGCTTAGTAGTTAGTGCTGTCAAACGAGCGAGAGTTAGTTATAAGTTTGTTGACTGCATAGCAAGGTTTTAAATACGCGTTTCATTTTTATATTCATCGGAATCAGATCTCAGCCCCAGGATATCCAGTTGGCATACATTCTCTCTCTCTCTCTCTCTCTCTCTCTCTCTCTCTCTCTCTCTCTCTCTCTCTCTCTCTCTCTCTCTCTCTCTCTCTCACGAAATCAACCTTCTAAAGCACTTGAGCGAACGTTCAACCTCTCCAGCGTTCGTCCATAACAGAAACAAACAAACAGACGCCTCTACAGCTTCTCACAAATACACAGAACAAAGGAAAAGCTCTATGCACCGCCGGCAACACCACTGGAGACAAACACCAGTGAACAACACTACAAGTTTGGAAATTAATGTTGCTTAGGTGAAGGTCCTCTCGACTTCAAGAAGGTTATTGAGACTAAGTCTGAATGCTGTAAGATCTAACACAGGAACTGAAGTCAGTTCTCAGCGTATATACGCAATTATTGCGGTGTATATACCTTGTAATTTGATTATACAAGTGCGGGTGTGTCAAGGCGTCGTTATCGTCAGGTATCGTAGATAAGACACACATAGGCAACTTTATTCCGAAACGTTTCGCCTACACAGTAGGCTTCTTCAGTCGAGTACAGAAAGTAGGCAAGAGCAGTAGAAATGAGAAGACGATGTAATCAGTCCATCACTCTTAAAGTCGTAGATTTGAGGTTGTCAGTCACTCAGCCTGGAAAAGTTCTGTTCCAAAGTCTGGAACTAACTGAAGATCAAGCGACAGTGTTGAGACTTAAATACTGTCGGAAGGAGATGTGCAGATTATTATTATAATCAAAAAGAAGCGCTAAGCCACAAGGGCTATACAGCGCTGCAGGACAGGTGCAGAGTAGTAGTAGTGAGAAGTATTTAAGTATTTAAGTCTCAACACTGTCGCTTGATCTTCAGTTAGTTCCAGACTTTGGAACAGAACTTTTCCAGGCTGAGGGACTGACAACCTCAAATCTACGACTTTAAGAGTGATGGACTGATTACATCGTCTTCTCATTTCTACTGCTCTTGCCTACTTTCTGTACTCGACTGAAGAAGCCTACTGTATAGGCGAAAATTTTCGGAATAAAGTTGCCTAAATGTTGCCTATGTGTCTTATCTACAAACCTGTCGGTATTGTATACCATTTGATAATCACATCGTCAGGTATCGGTGAATTTTGATGTTATCGTGAACAAATTTGGGTAAGGAAAACATACCTGGTTTGAAGGAGCAACTGACTCACTCTTTAAGTGTCAGGGAGACCAGTAAGTGTCTTTAAGTGTCTGGGAGACCAGTAAGTGTCTTTAAATGCCAGGGAGACCAGTGAGTGTCTTTAAGTGTCAGGGAGACCAGTGAGTGTCTTTAAGTGTCTGGGAGACCAGTAAGTGTCTTTAAGTGTCAGGGAGACCAGTGAGTGTTTTTAAGTGTCAGGGAGACCAGTAGCGTCTTTAAGTGTCAGGGAGACCAGTGAGTGTCTTTAAGTGTCAGGGAGACCTGTGAATGTCTTCAAGTGCCAGGGAGACCAGTGTCTTTAAGTGTCAGGGAGACCAGTGAGTATCTTTAAGTGTCAGGGAGACAAGTGAGTGTCTTTAAGTGTCAGGGAGACCAGTGAGTGTCTTTAAGTGTCAACGAGACCAGTGAGTGTCTTTAAGTGTCAGGGAGACCAATGAGTGTCTTTAAGTGTCAGGGAGACCAGTAAGTGTCTTTAAGTGTCAGGGAAACCAGTAAGTGTCTTTAAGTGTCAGGGAAACCAGTAAGTGTCTTTAAGTGTCAGGGAGACCAGTGAGTGTCTTTAAGTGTCAGGGAAACCAGTAAGTGTCTTTAAGTGTCAGGGAAACCAGTAAGTGTCTTTAAGTGTCAGGGAGACCAGTAAGTGCCTTTAAGTGTCAGGGAAACCAGTAAGTGTCTTTAAGTGTCAGGGAAACCAGTAAGTGTCTTTAAGTGTCAGGGAGACCAGTAAGTGTCTTTAAGTGTCAGGGAGACCAGTGAGTGTCTTTAAGTGTCAGGGAGACCAGTGAGTGTCTTTAAGTGTCAGGGAGACCAGTGAGTGTCTTTAAGTGTCAGGGAGACTAGTGAGTGTCTTTAAGTGTCAGGGAGACCAGTGAGTGTCTTTAAGTGTCAACGAGACCAGTAAGTATCTTTAAGTGTCAGGGAGACCAATGAGTGTCTTTAAGTGTCAGGGAGACCAGTGAGTGTCTTTAAGTGTCAACGAGACCAGTGAGTGTCTTTAAATGTCAGGGAGACCAGTAAGTGTCTTTAAGTATCAGGGACACCAGTTAGTGTCTTTAAGTGTCAGGGAGACCAGTGAGTGTCTTTAAGGTCAGGGAGACCAGTGAGTGTCTTTAAGTGTCAACGAGACCAGTGAGTGTCTTTAAGTGTCAGGGAGACCAGTGAATGTCTTTAAGTATCAACGAGACCAGTGAGTGTCTTTAAGTATCAACGAGACCAGTGAGTGTCTTTAAGTGTCAGGGAGACCAGTGAGTGTCTTTAAGTGTCAGGGAGACCAATGAGTGTCTTTAAGTGTCAGGGAGACCAATGAGTGTCTTTAAGTGTCAGGGAGACCAGTGAGTGTCTTTAAGTGTCAACGACACCAGTGAGTGTCTTTAAGTGTCAGGGATACCAGTGAGTGTCTTTAAGTGTCAACGAGACCAGTGAGTGTCTTTAAGTGTCAGGGAGACCAGTGAGTGTCTTTAAGTGTCAGGGAAACCAGTGAGTGTCTTTAAGTGTCAGGGAGACCAGTAAGTGTCTTTAAGTGTCAGGGAGACCAGTGAGTGTCTTTAAGTGTCAGGGAGACCAGTGAGTGTCTTTAAGTGTCAACGGGACCAGTAAGTGTCGTTAAGTGTCAGGGAGACCAGTGAATATCTTTAAGTGTCAGGGAGACCAGTAAGTGTCTTTAAGTGTCAGGGAGACCAGTGAGTGTATTTAAGTGTCAGGGAGACCAGTGAGTGTCTTTAAGTGTCAGGGAGACCAGTGAGTGTCTTTAAGTGTCAGGGAAACCAGTGAGTGTCTTTAAGTGTCAGGGAGACCAGTAAGTGTCTTTAAGTGTCAGGGAGACCAGTGAGTGTCTTTAAGTGTCAGGGAGACCAGTAAGTGTCTTTAAGTGTCAGGGAGACCAGTGAGTGTCTTTAAGTGTCAGGGAGACAAGTGAGTGTCTTTAAGTGTCAGGGAGACCAGTGAGTGTCTTTAAGTGTCAGGGAGACCAATGAGTGTCTTTAAGTATCAGGGACACCAGTTAGTGTCTTTAAGTGTCAACGGGACCAGTAAGTGTCTTTAAGTGTCAGGGAGACCAGTGAATGTCTTTAAGTGTCAGGGAGACCAGTAAGTGTCTTTAAGTGTCAGGGAGACCATTGAGTGTCTTTAAGTGTCAGGGAGACCAATGAGTGTTTTTAAGTGTCAGGGAGACCAGTGAGTGTTTTTAAGTGTCAGGGAGACCAATGAGTGTCTTTAAGTGTCAGGGAGACCAGTGAGTGTCTTTAAGTGTCAGGGAGACCAGTGAGTGTCTTTAAGTGTCAGGGACACCAGTGAGTGTCTTTAAGTGTCAGGGAGACCAGTGAGTGTCTTTAAGTGTCAGGGAGACCAGTAAGTATCTTTAAGTGTCAGGGAGACCAATGAGTGTCTTTAAGTGTCAGGGAGACCAGTGAGTGTCTTTAAGTGTCAACGGGACCAGTAAGTGTCGTTAAGTGTCAGGGAGACCAGTGAATGTCTTTAAGTGTCAGGGAGACCAGTGAGTGTCTTTAAGTGTCAACGGGACCAGTAAGTGTCGTTAAGTGTCAGGGAGACCAGTGAATGTCTTTAAGTGTCAGGGAGACCAGTGAGTGTCTTTAAGTGTCAACGGGACCAGTAAGTGTCGTTAAGTGTCAGGGAGACCAGTGAGTGTCTTTAAGTGTCAGGGAGACCAATGAGTGTCTTTAAGTGTCAGGGAGACCAGTGAGTGTCTTTAAGAGTCAGGGAGACCAGTGAGTGTCTTTAAGTATCAGGGAGACCAATGAGTGTCTTTAAGTGTCAGGGAGACCAGTGAGTGTCTTTAAGTGTCAGGGAGAAAAGTAAGTGTCTTTAAGTGTCAGGCAGACCAGTGAGTGTCTTTAAGTGTCAGGGAGACCAGTGAGTGTCTTTAAGTGTCAGGGAAACCAGTGAGTGTCTTTAAGTGTCAGAGAGACCAGTGAGTGTCTTTAAGTGTCAGGGAGAAAAGTAAGTGTCTTTAAGTGTCAGGGAGACCAGTGAGTGTCTTTAAGTGTCAGGGAGACCAGTGAGTGTCTTTAAGTGTCAGGGAGACCAGTGAGTGTCTTTAAGTATCAGGGAGACCAGTGAGTGTCTTTAAGTGTCAGGGAGACCAGTGAGTGTCTTTAAGTGTCAGGGAGACCAGTGAGTGTCTTAAAGTGTCAGGGAGACCAGTGAGTGTCTTTAAGTGTCAGGGAGACCAGTAAGTCTCTTTAAGTGTCAGGGAGACCAGTGAGTGTCTTTAAGTGTCAGGGAGACCAGTGAGTGTCTTTAAGTGTCAGGGAGACCAGTGAGTGTCTTTAAGTGTCAGGGAGACCAGTGAGTGTCTTTAAGTGTCAGGGAGACTAGTGAGTGTCTTTAAGTGTCAGAGAGACCAGTGAGTGTCTTTAAGTGTCAGGGAGAAAAGTAAGTGTCTTTAAGTGTCAGGGAGACCAGTGAGTGTCTTTAAGTGTCAGGGAGACCAGTAAGTGTCTTTAAGTGTCAGGGAGACCAGTAAGTGTCTAAGTGTCAGGGAGACCAGTAAGTGTCTTTAAGTGTCAGGGAGACTAGTGAGTGTCTTTAAGTGTCAGGGAGACCAGTGAGTGTCTTTAAGTGTCAGGGAGACCAGTGAGTGTCTTTAAGTGTCAGGGAGACCAGTGAGTGTCTTTAAGTGTCAGGGAGACCAGTGAGTGTCTTTAAGTGTCAGGGAGACCAGTAAGTGTCTTTAAGTGTCAGGGAGACCAGTAAGTGTCTTTAAGTGTCAGGGAGACCAGTGAGTGTCTTTAAGTGTCAGGGAGACCAGTAAGTGTCTTTAAGTGTCAGGGAGACCAGTAAGTGTCTTTAAGTGTCAGGGAGACCAGTGAGTGTCTTTAAGTGTCAGGGAGACCAGTAAGTGTCTTTAAGTGTCAGGGAGACCAGTAAGTGTCTTTAAGTGTCAGGGAGACCAGTAAGTGTCTTTAAGTGTCAGGGAGACCAGTAAGTGTCTTTAAGTGTCAGGGAGACCAGTAAGTGTCTTTAAGTGTCAGGGAGACCAGTAAGTGTCTTTAAGTGTCAGGGAGACCAGTAAGTGTCTTTAAGTGTCAGGGAGACCAGTAAGTGTCTTTAAGTGTCAGGGAGACCAGTAAGTGATGCACAATATTCTGTGAGAGGAAGTTAGTGTCAGTAACCTCCACACTGACAACCTGTGTTACCACCAATATTATCAGTTTAGTTATAATATTGTCAGTTTAGTTATAATATTATCAGTTTAGTTATAATATTATCAGTTTATTTATAGTATTATCAGTTTAGTTATAATATTATTAGTTTAGTTATAATATTAGCAGTTTAGTTACAATATTATCAGTTTAGTTATAATATTAGCAGTTTAGTTATAATATAAGTTTAGTTATAATATTATCAGTTTATTTATAGTATTATCAGTTTAGTTATAGTATTAGCAGTTTAGTTATAATATTATTAGTTTAGTTATAATATTAGCAGTTTAGTTACAATATTATCAGTTTAGTTATAATATTAGCAGTTTAGTTATAATATTATTAGTTTAGTTATAATATTAGCAGTTTAGTTATAATATTATTAGTTTAGTTATAATATTATCAGTGTAGTTATAATATCAGTTTAGTTATAATATTAGAAGTTTAGTTATAATATTTTCAGTTTAGTTATAATATTATTATCAATTTAGTTATAATATCAGTTTAGTTATAATATTAGCAGTTTAGTTATAATATTATCAGTTTAGTTATAATAATATTACTTCAGTTATAATATTAGCAGTTTAGTTATAATATTGTCAGTTTAGTTATAATAGTATCAGTTTAGTTATAATATTAGCAGTTTAGTTATAATATTGTCAGTTTAGTTATAATATTTTCAGTTTAGTTATAATATTTTCAGTTTAGTTATAATATTATCAGTTTAGTTATAATATTATCAGTTTAGTTATAATATTAGCAGTTTAGTTATAATATTAGCAGTTTAGTTATAATATTATCAGTTTAGTTATAATATTAGCAGTTTAGTTATAATATTGTCAGTTTAGTTATAATATTTTCAGTTTAGTTATAATATTTTCAGTTTAGTTATAATATTATCAGTTTAGTTATAATATTATCAGTTTAGTTATAATAGCAGTTTAGTTATAATATTATCAGTTTAGTTATAATATAAGTTTAGTTATAATATTATCAGTTTAGTTGTAATATTATCAGTTTAGTTATAATATTAGCAGTTTAGTTATAATATTAGTTTAGTTATAATATCAGTTTAGTTATAATATCAGTTTAGTTATAATATTGTCAGTTTAGTTATAATATTATCAGTTTAGTTATAATATTATCAGTTTAGTTATAATATTAGCCGTTTAGTTATAATATTATCAGTTTAGTTATAATATTAGCCGTTTAGTTATAATATTATCAGTTTAGTTATAATATTGTCAGTTTAGTTATAATATTATCAGTTTAGTTATAATATTATCAGTTTAGTTATAATATTATCAGTTTAGTTATAATATTATCAGTTTAGTTATAATATTAGCCGTTTAGTTATAATATTATCAGTTTAGTTATAATATTGTCAGTTTAGTTATAATATTATCAGTTTAGTTATAATATTAGCCGTTTAGTTATAATATTATCAGTTTAGTTATAATATTGTCAGTTTAGTTATAATATTATCAGTTTAGTTATAATATTAGCCGTTTAGTTATAATATTATCAGTTTAGTTATAATATTGTCAGTTTAGTTATAATATTATCAGTTTAGTTATAATATTAGCCGTTTAGTTATAATATTATCAGTTTAGTTATAATATTGTCAGTTTAGTTATAATATTTTCAGTTTAGTTATAATATTATCAGTTTAGTTATAATATTTTCAGTTTAGTTATAATATTATCAGTTTAGTTATAATATTATCAGTTTAGTTATAATATTATCAGTTTAGTTATAATATTAGCCGTTTAGTTATAATATTATCAGTTTAGTTATAATATTTTCAGTTTAGTTATAATATTATCAGTTTAGTTATAATATTATCAGTTTAGTTATAATATTAGCCGTTTAGTTATAATATTATCAGTTTAGTTATAATATTTTCAGTTTAGTTATAATATTATCAGTTTAGTTATAATATTATCAGTTTAGTTATAATATTATCAGTTTAGTTATAATATTAGCCGTTTAGTTATAATATTATCAGTTTAGTTATAATATTTTCAGTTTAGTTATAATATTATCAGTTTAGTTATAATATTATCAGTTTAGTTATAATATTATCAGTTTAGTTATAATATTAGCCGTTTAGTTATAATATTATCAGTTTAGTTATAATATTAGCAGTTTAGTTATAATATCAGTTTAGTTATAATATTGTCAGTTTAGTTATAATATTAGCAGTTTAGTTATAATATTATTAGTTTAGTTATAATATTAGCAGTTTAGTTATAATATTGTCAGTTTAGTTATAATATTATCAGTTTAGTTATAATATTATCAGTTTAGTTATAATATTAGCAGTTTAGTTATAATATTGTCAGTTTAGTTATAATATTTTCAGTTGAGTTATAATATTTTCAGTTTAGTTATAATATTATCAGTTTAGTTATAATATTATCAGTTTAGTTATAATATTAGCAGTTTAGTTTTAATATTATCAGTTTAGTTATAATATTAGCAGTTTAGTTATAATATTATCAGTTTAGTTATAATATTAGCAGTTTAGTTATAATATTGTCAGTTTAGTTATAATATTGTCAGTTTAGTTATAATATTAGCAGTTTAGTTATAATATTGTCAGTTTAGTTATAATATTAGCAGTTTAGTTATAATATTAGCAGTTTAGTTATAATATTATCAGTTTAGTTATAATATTGTCAGTTTAGTTATAATATTAGCAGTTTAGTTATAATATTAGCAGTTTAGTTATAATATTATCAGTTTAGTTATAATATTATCAGTTTAGTTATAATATTAGCAGTTTAGTTATAATATTGTCAGTTTAGTTATAATATCAGTTTAGTTATAATATTTTCAGTTTAGTTATAATATTGTCAGTTTAGTTATAATATTATCAGTTTAGTTATAATATTATCAGTTTAGTTATAATATTTTCAGTTTAGTTATAATATTAGCCGTTTAGTTATAATATTATCAGTTTAGTTATAATATTATCAGTTTAGTTATCATATTATCAGTTTAGTTATAATATTAGCAGTTTAGTTATAATATTTTCAGTTTAGTTATAATATTATCAGTTTAGTTATAATATTAGCAGTTTAGTTATAATATTTTCAGTTTAGTTATAATATTATCAGTTTAGTTATAATATTGTCAGTTTAGTTATAATATTATCAGTTTAGTTATAATATTATCAGTTTAGTTATAATATCAGTTTAGTTATAATAGCCGTTTAGTTATAATATTATCAGTTTAGTTATAATATTATCAGTTTAGTTATAATATTATCAGTTTAGTTATAATATCAGTTTAGTTATAATAGCCGTTTAGTTATAATATTATCAGTTTAGTTATAATATTATCAGTTTAGTTATAATATTATCAGTTTAGTTATAATATCAGTTTAGTTATAATATTATCAGTTTAGTTATAATATTTTCAGTTTAGTTATAATATTATCAGTTTAGTTATAATATTGTCAGTTTAGTTATAATATTTTCAGTTTAGTTATAATATTATCAGTTTAGTTATAATATTATCAGTTTAGTTATAATATTTTCAGTTTAGTTATAATATTTTCAGTTTAGTTATAATATTATCAGTTTAGTTATAATATTTTCAGTTTAGTTATAATATTATCAGTTTAGTTATAATATTATCAGTTTAGTTATAATAGCCGTTTAGTTATAATATTATCAGTTTAGTTATAATATTATCAGTTTAGTTATAATATTATCAGTTTAGTTATAATATTTTCAGTTTAGTTATAATATTATCAGTTTAGTTATAATATTTTCAGTTTAGTTATAATATTATCAGTTTAGTTATAATATTATCAGTTTAGTTATAATATTATCAGTTTAGTTATAATATTAGCCGTTTAGTTATAATATTATCAGTTTAGTTATAATATTATCAGTTTAGTTATAATATTAGCCGTTTAGTTATAATATTATCAGTTTAGTTATAATATTATCAGTTTAGTTATAATATTATCAGTTTAGTTATAATATTATCAGTTTAGTTATAATATTATCAGTTTAGTTATAATATTATCAGTTTAGTTATAATATTATCAGTTTAGTTATAATATTAGCCGTTTAGTTATAATATTATCAGTTTAGTTATAATATTATCAGTTTAGTTATAATATTTTCAGTTTAGTTATAATATTATCAGTTTAGTTATAATATTATCAGTTTAGTTATAATATTATCAGTTTAGTTATAATATTATCAGTTTAGTTATAATATTTTCAGTTTAGTTATAATATTATCAGTTTAGTTATAATATTTTCAGTTTAGTTATAATATTATCAGTTTAGTTATAATATTATCAGTTTAGTTGGTATAAATCATCATCATCTTCATCTTTTCATTTTCTTCTTCTACTTCTTCTTTTTTCTTTATTTTTCTTTTCATTTTGTTTGTCATTTCTTTTTTTTTTCTTTTTCTCTTTTTCTTTATTTTCTTCGTCTTCTTTTTCTTCTTTTATTTTAATTTATTTTTTTTTTGCTTCTTCGTCTACTTTTTCTTCTTATAATAATTATTTTTATAATTATTAATATAATAATAATAATAATAATAATAATAATTATTATTATTATTATTATTATTATTATTATTATTATTAGGTTAACAGCTGACCGATAGTAATATTAATAAGAGTTAACTTCATATTGTCTTCCTGCTACTGATGGGCTCTTGATCCAATGACTTAGAGGTATCCTCCACTTCCTCACATCAAATCTCATCGCCTCCCATTACTCAGATGCTGTGTGACGGGTTTAGCGCTACCTCGTGAATATTATAATAATAATAGTAATAATAATAATTGCAGACACCATCAGCGGGTAATAATAAAAGTAACAACAACAACAACAACAACAACAACAATTGCAACAAGAATAACAACAACAATTACAATAACCACCACATCTACAACAATCACAATGACAACCAAAACACCTGCCATCATTATAACTGTGACAACAACCAACACCAACACTACCACACCAGCACCAACACTACCACACCAGCACCAACACTACCACACCAACACTACTACACCAGCACCAACACTACCACACCAGCACCAACACTACCACACCAACACTACCACACCAGCACCAACACTACCACACCAGCACCAACACTACCACACCAACACTACCACACCAGCACCAACACTACCACACCAACACTACTACACAAGCACCAACACTACCACACCAGCACCAACACTACCACACCAACACTACCACACCAGCACCAACACTACCACACCAACACTACTACACTAGCACCAACACTACCACACCAGCACCAACACTACCACACCAGCACCAACACTACCACACCAACACTACTACACCAGCACCAACACTACCACACCAGCACCAACACTACCACACCAACACTACCACACCAGCACCAACACTACCACACCAGCACCAACACTACCACACCAACACTACCACACCAGCACCAACACTACCACACCAACACTACCACACCAGCACCAACACTACCACACAAGCACCAACACTACCACACCACCAACACTACCACACCAGCACCAACACTACCACACCAACACTACCACACCAGCACCAACACTACCACACCAACACTACCACACCAGCACCAACACTACCACACCAACACTACCACACCAGCACCAACACTACCACACCAGCACCGACACTACCACACCAGCACCAACACTACCACACCAACACTACCACACCAGCACCAACACTACCACACCAACACTACCACACCAGCACCAACACTACCACACCAGCACTTCCACACCAGCACCAACACTACCACACCAGCACCAACACTACCACACCAACACTACCACACCAGCACCAACACTACCACACCAACACTACCACACCAGCACCAACACTACCACACCAACACTACCACACCAGCACCAACACTACCACACCAGCACCAACACTACCACACCACCAACACTACCACACCAATACCATCACCAACACACCAACACCAACACACCAACACTACCACACCAGCACCAACACTACTACACCAACACTACCACACCAACACTACCACACCAGCACCAACACTACCACACCAGCACCAACACTACCACACCAACACTGCCACACCAGCACCAACACTACCACACCAACACTCCACACCAGCACCAACACTACCACACCAACACCAACACTATCACACCAGCACCAACACTACCACACCAACACTACCACACCAGCACCAACACTACCACACCAACACTACCACACCAACACTACCACACCAACACTACCACACCAACACTACCACACCAGCACCAACATTACCACACCAACACCAACGCTACCACACCAGCACCAACACTACCACACCAACACTACCACACCAACACTACCACACCAACACTACCACACCAACACCAACACCAACACTATCACACCAACACTACAACACCAACACCATCACCAACACTACCACACCAACACTACCACACCAACACTACAACACCAACACTACAACACCAACACCAACACTACCACACCAACACTACAACACCAACACCAACACTGCCACACCAACACTGCCACACCAACACTACAACACCAACACCAACACTACAACACCAACACTACAACACCAACACTACAACACCAACACCATCACCAACACTACCACACCAACACTATCACACCAACACTACAACACCAATACCAACACCAACACACCAGTACCAACACTGCCACACCAACACTACCACATTAACACCAACACTACAACACCAACACCATCACTGCCACAACAAAAACAACGAACAACAACAGCGAACAGCAGCAAGAAAAAAAACAAGTTTTTTTTAATCCTAAATAAATCGCCTGTTCTTTTCTGAAGCTTCTTTCTCAGTCCCCAACAAACATTTCACAGTGAAAGCCACCATAATAGCAGGTGTTCTGGTGAGCTTGTTATCTGCGCCTCCTGGAGTAAGTCCCCCGAGAGGTGTTAATCTTATGAAGAAGAAACACTGAGATAGGCTTTCTGCCTCTTGTCTAGTGTGGGAGGTTCCCGGCCTGTCATCTGTGGCTTTGTCCTATCTATGGCTTTATTAACACTGCTGGGGCTGGCTTTGTTCCGTCTGTGGCTCTGTCATCACTGCTGGGTGTTCCTCTGCTCCCTCTATGACTGTCATCACTGCTGGGGGTGCCTCTGCTCCATCTATGACTCTGTCATCACTGCTGGGGGTGCCTCTGCTCCATCTATGACTCTGTCATCACTGCTGGGGGTGCCTCTGCTCCATCTATGACTCTGTCATCACTGCTGGGGGTGCCTCTGCTCCATCTATGACTCTGTCATCACTGCTGGGGGTGCCTCTGCTCCATCTATGACTCTGTCATCACTGCTGGGGGTGCCTCTGCTCCATCTATGACTCTGTCATCATGCTGGGGGTACCTCTGCTCCATCTATGACTCTGTCATCACTGCTGGGGGTGCCTCTGCTCCATCTATGACTCTGTCATCATTGCTGGGGGTGCCTTTGCTCCATCTATGACTCTGTCATCACTGCTGGGGGTGCCTCTGCTCCATCTATGACTGTCATCACTGCTGGGCGGTGCTGGAGCATTAAAGGAAGACGAACGGTACAAGACATACAGATGAAAAAGCCAGACTCACTAGGAGAGAGGAACATTACTGAGATGCTCTGCTTGTTGAACAGGTTTCTTGAGTCAATCTGAAGAAAATTCAACGGCAGTCGAAATCTCTCAATAGAGTTCCTTTCTGCTGGTGTGTCTGTCTTCTCTCTGGACTATCAGTGTCTGTGTTCATGGTTGATATATTGATTTTATCGTTTAATATGATTTGTAATTGTTATATCTTGGAGATTGGTTATCCTGTGATATTTAACTATTGTAAGAGAATATGATCATCACTTAATATTATAGCGCGAAAGTCCCCGTTTATAGCTAAAATAGAGACTTTCGGCGTTATATTATTATCTGTTAATATATAAAAAATACCATGGTATATCACTATTATTTTATTATTATTGTTAGGTAGGATTTCTTATGTATATAGAGCATAATTCTCGGAACCATCCGTGAATTGTTAAACTGTTTATGTCCGGCTGACTGACGTTTGGGTCAGGTGATCCAACCTGACGACAGGTCAACAGACTGGCAGGTAGTCAGTCCACTCCCTGTTCTAGCCTTGACAACTGATCGTATATTGGCTCTCTCTTACGGTGTACAGTTTGAATGGGTTTGAGAATTAGTCTCTAGAACTGACTCAGTTTGTTCCTCATTGCTCTGAAGATTGTTTTGATATTTATATTCTTGGTCAGTTCAGTAATCCATAGAGATACGTCTTCCCAGACAAACTCTTGCTTTCTACTTCCTTTACGGCCGGATTCAAAGGTCTTGTTGAATCTTGTACATTTTGTAGTTTGAGTTTACAGTCTTGTTAAGACAAAGACGTAAATGTTAGTGAAGACTTAATTACAGGAAGAATAATTAATCTTCCTTATTAATGTGATACTTCCATGATTTTGAAATAAATATGTATATTGTAAATTTATTGTACAAAGTATTAAGATATAATATTAGGTACAGAGAAAAGATAAAGTATTGTATTTAAATACTTAAATAAATTTGAATATTATTCTATGGAGTTTCCCAGTGAAATTATTTCCCCTAAAATCTAAAATACCTTTAAGAAACTCTGATCCAAAATCTTGTTGCATAAGAAAATAGTAACAGACTACATTCTGAAGTTCTTTATAAAATTTCTTATTCGCAACAGTAATGTAATATTTTTAATGTAATATATATAATGTAATATTTTAATGTAATAAGAGGGGAATATTAAAGTGCAAAATAAGAAGAAATACTCGATATTAAAATAAGAGGGGATACCAAAATGCAAAATAAGAAGGGATACTCATGGTTAAAACGAGTTTTAATACTTAAGTTCGCATACTTGTTTTTCTTAGTCATTTTTACGTTTGACCAATGTTGATGGTTCCAGCGGGGGGGGGGGGGAAGGGTCACTCTCTCTTTATCGGCGTTTACTCACAATCAGGTAAAAAAAATGAGCGAAAATATGAGAGTATTTGCGTTTGTTGGGATGATGGAGGCGTGGGAGGGGAAGAGGTGAGGAAATTAGGGGGAGGTGGGGGAAGGAGGGAGGTAGAGGGGAGTTACCATACCTAAACAGACTGGAGTGGATTATCACTTCTATTCTGCCTCCTCTGCCTCTTAGTTTCTCGTAGCGGTGTGTTGATGCCCCGAGTGTGATGCCCTACTGGTAAAAATTACTTGACTTTTAGGGCATTGATATGCAAATTGCGTGATGCCTTACTGCATGTGACAGCCTCAACACAATCAACACAAACACACACACACAAGCTCTTACACATTCCTGGCGGTGTAATTACCACACATTCATGAAATCGTCTTACGTTGGCTGCTGACAAGGGCTGGCGGCTGCAGTAAGCGGAGCGGCCAGTTTAAGCAGCAGCCACTAGAGGGTTCAGTGAACGCCGGGTAATCCTTGAATCCCGACACAATGGAGAAAAGACAAGTGCTGAGCTAACTGTGTTCTCAAGAACCCATGTCTCTTTTTTCTTGTGTTGTCGCTGATAACAAGGTGGTGGTGGTGGTGGTTGTGGTGGTGGTGGTGGTGGTTGTGGTGGTGGTGGTTGTGGTGGTGGTGGTGGTGGTGGTGGTGGTTGTGGTGGTGGTGGTTGTGGTGGTGGTGGTGGTGGTGGTTGTGGTGGTGGTGGTTGTGGTGGTGGTTGTGGTGGTGGTGGTGGTGGTGGTGGTGGTTGTGGTGGTGGTGGTGGTGATGGTTGTGGTGGTGGTTGTGGTGGTGATGGTGGTGGTGGTGGTGGTTGTGGTGGTGATAGTTGTGGTGGTGGTGGTGGTTGTGGTGGTGGTGGTGATGGTTGTGGTGGTGGTGGTGGTTGTGCTGGTGGTGGTTGTGGTGGTTGTGGTGGTGGTGGTGGTGGTGGTTGTGGTGGTGGTGATGGTTGTGGTGGTGGTGATGGTGGTGGTGGTGGTTGTGGTGGTGGTGGTGGTTGTGATGGTGGTGGTGATGGTTGTGGTGGTGGTTGTGGTGGTGATGGTTGTGGTGGTGGTGGTGATGGTTGTGGTGGTGGTGATGGTTGTGGTGGTTGTGGTGGTGATGGTGGTGGTGGTTGTGATGGTTGTGGTGGTGGTGGTGGTTGTGGTGGTGATGGTTGTGGTGGTGGTTGTGGTGGTGGTGATGGTTGTGGTGGTGATGGTTGTGGTGGTGGTGGTGGTTGTGGTGGTGATGGTTGTTGTGGTGGTGGTGGTGATGGTTGTGGTGGTGGTTGTGGTGGTGGTGGTGATGGTTGTGGTGGTGGTGGCGGTGGTGGTTGTGGTGGTTGTGGTGGTGGGGATGGTGGTGGTAGTGGTGGTGGTGGTGGTGGTTGTAGTGGTGGTGGTAGTGATAGTGGAAGGGGTGCCTGGGAGAAAGAAGGGGTGCATGGGGTAAGGAAGGGGTGCCTGTAGGAAGGGGTGCATGGGGTAAGGAAGGGGTGCCTGGGGTAAGGAAGGGGTGCATGGGGTAAGGAAGGGGTGCTTGGGGAAGGAAGGGGTGCATGGGGGAAGGAAGGGGTGCCCGGGGTAAGGAAGGGGTGCCTGGGGTAAGGAAGGGGTGCTTGGGGAAGGAAGGGGTGTATGGGGGAAGGAAGGGGTGCCTGCAGTAAGGAAGGGGTGCCTGGGGGACGAAGGGATGCATGGGAGAAGGAAGGGGTGCATTAGGGAATGAAGGGGTGCATGGGGGAAAGAAGGGGTGCCTGGGTAAGGAAGGGGTGCATGGGGGAAGGAAGGGGTGCATGGGGGAAGGAGGGGGTGCATGGGGGAAGGACGGGGTGCATGGGTAAGGAAGGGGTGCCTGGGTAAGGAAGGGGTGCATGGGGAAGGAAGGGGTGCATGGGGGAAGGACGGGGTGCATGGGGGACGGACGGGGTGCATGGGGAAGGAAGGGGTGCATGGGGAAAGGAAGGGGTGCCTGGGGAAGGAAGGGGTGCATGGGGGAAGGAAGGGGTGCATGGGGAAGGAAGGGGTGCATGGGGAAAGAAAGGGGTGCATGGGGGAAGGAAGGGGTGCATGGCGGAAGGAAGGGGTGCATGGGGGAAGGAAGGGGTGCATGTGAAAGGAAGGTGTTCATGGGGAAAGGAAGGGATGCATGGGAGAAGGAAGGGGTGCATGGGGAAGGGGTGCATGGGGAAAGGAAGGGGTGCATGTGGGAAGGAAGGGGTGCATGGGGAAAGGAAGGGGTGCATGGGGGAAGGAAGGGGTCCATGGGGGAAGGAAGGGGTGCATGGGGGAAGGAAGGGGTGCATGGGGAAGGAAGGAGTGCATGGGGAAAGGAAGGGGTGCATGGGGGAAGGAAGGGGTGCATGGAGGAAGGGGTGTATGGGGGAAGGAAGGGGTGCATGGGGGAAGGAAGGGGTGCATGGGGGAAGGAAGGGGTGCATGAGGGAAGGAAGGGGTGCATGGGGGAAGGAATGGGTGCATGGGGAAAGAAGGGGTGCATGGGGAAAGGAAGGGGTGCATGGGGGAAGGAAGGGGTGCATGGGGGAAGGATGGGGTGCATGGGGAAAGGAAGGGGTGCATGGGGAAGGAAGGGGTGCATGGGGGAAGGAAGGGGTGCATGGGGGAAGGAAGGGGTGCATGGGGGAAGGAAGGGGTGCATGGGGAAGAAAGGGGGGCATGGGGAAAGGAAGGGGTGCATGGGGGAAGGAAGGGGTGCATGGGGGAAGGAAGGGGTGCATGGGGGAAGGAAGGGGTGCATGGGGGAAGGAAGGGGTGCATGTGGAAGAAAGGGGTGCATGGGGAAGGAAGGGGTGCATGGGGAAGGAAGGGGTGCATGGGGGAAGGAAGGGGTGCATGGGGAAGGAAGGGGTGCATGGGGGAAGGAAGGGGTGCATGGGGAAGGAAGGAGAAAGTGTAATGAAGACCGAGTTATAAATGAAAATAAGGTTCAGATTAGTGCTGGTTAGGTTTGTATGACTAATATATATATATATATATATATATATATATATATATATATATATATATAGAGAGAGAGAGAGAGAGAGAGAGAGAGAGAGAGAGTGAGCAGTGGTGGTGGTAGTGGTAACGATACGGTTACTGTGAACGGTAGTCGCAGTACAATAAGTCATAACATAACTAGCAGAGAGTCAGTGACACACTGCATCTCCTCCAGCCTCCACCAGTATCTTTCCCTCCATTGTCTTCCCTCCATAACCCCCATCCTGCCTCTCCCCTTGCTATACCACCTCATAATAGCCCCTCCATATTCAAACAATGATGGGAGAGAAGCTGGGAGGGTAGTCCGTCAATGACCTTCCCATCTATTCCTTTCATGTCAACGAAAGGAAAAAAACGAACATTCCGAGAAGTCAAGGTTTCCCATTTCACATAAAATATCCCATCTATGCGGCCAACAGAAACAGCCTGGTTGATCAGACCCTGATCCATCATGAGGCCTGGTTTCAGGCCGAGCCCCGGGGGCGTTGACCCCCGAAATTTTCTTCCGGTAAACTCCAGGCATCATAAGCAGGAGAGACAAAGGTGGAAAGTGAGAAGCTATTTTCAATCATTGTCTTGTCTTCTACCGCCTCCCGTCCATCCCAGTCTTCCTCTTGTTTTCTGTACGTCAACCAAGCTTTTCAAATTGTAATGATATATTTGAAACGAATATATGATATTCTCTTCCCTTAAATTATTGTGATGGTACTGAACACGAGTCCAGGTTAAAGGCTGCACTTGTTGCAACCTCCTCTGATAAGAACCCTGCAGGAAGAGGCATTCAAGAACTCTTCATGTGTAAACATAACAGAACCCTGGATGTAGATGCGTTGCAGAACCCTGGATGTAGATGCGTTGCAGAACCCTGTATGAGGGAGAGTGGACGAGGAGGTAATAAATGCTACAAAGAATCAGACCTACCCCTTCCTCCTGCATGTGGATATTATGGAATAAAGAGAAGAAGGGGAAGAAGAAAAGACGAAGAAAGGCAGGAAGAGGAGAAAAATAGTTAGAAAGAGAGGCAGGGAGGAGGAAAAGAGTAAGAGAGGGAGGAGGGAGGGAGGTGACACCACCTCCATAGTGACTAAACATGTCGTCGCATACAGGAGGTGGAGAATGTAATCAACTAAAAGACCTCCCTTCCCCTTTCCCCCTTTTCCCTTTCTCACCCTTTCCTCTCCCCTTGACACTATAGGAGGTGAACCCCCCTTCTTCCCCCACTATTGGAGGACATCATTGTAGCAGCTGGGGTAATGAGAGGTGTACAGACAGCCTGGCCAAACTGGCTACCATTGTCACCGCCATTACAGCCAACCCTATAATTTGGGGGAGATGCTGAGTATTTTCTTCTCGGGATATACTGACTCACGTATCTCGCCATATATGGGTCTCTGAGCTGAAGGGAAACTCAATAGAAAGCTAAATTAAAATGTCTGCAAGGGATTGTATGTTTTGTTGCGATCCGGTTGAGGAAAGGAAGGGACGGGGAAGGCCTCTGAATTCTTTCACTAAGGTCGAAAATATGTTATGAATTATTATCTTTATATTTACATGAAACGCTAACCCCTTGCGTGTCATTTGCCACGGGGTCTGTTGATGGCTTGATCCTCCGTCCGTTAATATCCGAGGTGGGAGAGTGCACCAGCCAGTACTGGACATAGTACACACAACCGGGGAGGAGGTGAAGAAACTGCTATGCGAGTTAGATACCTTGAAGGCTGTGGACCTAAATAACATCTCTCCATGGGTCCTGAGAGAGGGAGCAGAGACAGTGCGTGCGTGTGCGCTGCTAGTAACAATCTTCAACAAGTTTATCGAAATGGGGCAACTGCCAGAGGTGTGAAAGACAGCAAATGTAGTCCCAATTTTTAAGAAGGACAAATAGACAGCATTAACCTACAGACAAGTTTCACTTACATGTATAGTATATAAAGTCACGGAGAAGATTATCAGAAGAAGTGGTGGAGCACCTAGAAAGAAGTGAGCTCATATATGGCATACCTACTGAAGTTCCATGACAAAGTAACAGATGTAAACCAGGAGAGGAAACAACGAGTGAAGGTCCGTGAAGAGGAGTCGGAATGGGTGTCTCTGGTGAGTGGGGTTCCACAAGGATCAGTTCTGTGACTAGTTCTGTTTCTTGTTTACGCGAATGACATGACAGAAGGGAAAGAATCAGAGGTGTCCCTGTTCGCAGACGACGAGAAACTAATGACAATACAAGCGGAATAGGACCAGGAAAGTCTACAAAGGGATCTGAACAAACCACAAACTTAGTCTGGCAAATGGCTCGTGACGTTTCATCCCCACGAAGTGCGAAGTTATGAAGCTTGGGAAAAGACAAAGAATACCTCAGACGGAATACAGGCTCCGGGAGGGGAGAATAAGAATGCAAGCCTCACTGGTATGGGTGGTATGCGTGGGTATCATACCGAGCATATTTCCTGAGGCGCACCTTAACCAGATACTGCTGCAACAAATGCGCGTCAGGCAAATCTAAGAATAACTTTTCGATCTAAGTAAGGAGTCATTCAGGACACTGTGTACGTCAGGCCCATATTCGAGTATGCAGCACCAGTATGGAATCCACACCTGGTCAAGTACATCAAGAAATTGGAGTAAATGCAGAAGTTTGCAACAAGACTAGTCAGGAGCTAAGTGGATGTCCTGTGAGGAGAGGGTAAGGTAGCTCTACCCGATGACATTGGAGGACAGGGGACAGGCGGGATATGATAACGACGTCCAGTATACTGAGAAGTGACAAGGTGAACAGGGACAGAATGTTTCAGACTTGGGACACACGACAAGAGGGCACAATTGGAGGTTAAAAACTCAGATAAGTCATAGGGATGTTAGGAAGTATTTTTTCAGCCTGAGTTGTCAGGAAGTGGAACAATCTGGAGAGTGAAGTGATAGAGGCGAGATCCATGCATAGCTTTAAGTAGCCGATAGAGAGAATAGACCAAGTAGCGACTAGCGAAGAGGCGGGGGCCAGTAGCTGTGAACCACATATAGGTGAGTACAAATACACACACACACACACACACACACACACACACACACACTTTCTACTTGAATTTTCCACCCATGTTTTCCTTACTGTAGGTTTTTCTCTCTCTCTCTCTCTTTTTTTTTTTTTTACACAGGGTTTGACAAGGTTAGGTTAAGGATCCCTAGCTTTATTGGCAAGCTATTTACAGGTTAAGGATTCCTAACTTTATTGGCAAGCTAAGAGCTGTTACCTACATCAGCTCATTTGAAAGCATTTTTATTGTTATGAGACATACAAGTAGGGAACAGGATGAAGTTGGAGCCATCTGTGGGCCAGCATTTTCATTTGATCAACTAACTTTATCTCGTTGACATCATTATGCTGTACGAATGTGTTCCATACTCGAGTCATCCTGAGTATATATGATCTCAGATGGAGTGATGTTCTGGAGAAGGGTACAGCCAGAGTGAAGTTGCTGCTTTCTGCCCGTCTTGTGGCATAAAAGCTTGTTTCACGCTGTCCTCGAAGTGGATCCAAGTTAAGGCATTTGATAGAGTTCCGCACCAAAGACTGTTAAAGAAAGTAGCAGCTCATGGCATTGGGGGAAGGGTGCTCTCGTGGATCGAATCATGGCTCACAGACAGGAAGCAGAGAGTGTCCATAAATGGGGTTAAATCAGAGTGGGGTTCAGTAACAAGTGGCGTTCCACAGGAATCAGTCTTGGGCCCGTTGTTGTTTATAATATATATCAATGATCTTGATGAAGGAATTACTAGTGATATGAGCAAATTCGCAGATGACACAAAGATAGGTAAGAACATAAGAACATAAGAAAGGAGGAACACTGCAGCAGGCCTGTTGGCCCATACTAGGCAGGTCCTTTACAATTCATCCCACTAACAAACATTTGACCAACCCAATTTTCAATGCTACCCAAGAAATAAGCTCTGATGTGCAAGTCCCACTCAAATCCAACCCCTCCCACTCATGTACTTATCCAACCTAAATTTGAAACTACCCAAAGTCCTAGCCTCAATAACCCAACTAGGTAGACTGTTCCACTCATCAACTACCCTATTTCCAAACCAATACTTTCCTATGTCCTTTCTAAATCTAAACTTATCTAATTTAAATCCATTACTGCGGGTTCTCTCTTGGAGAGATATCCTCAAGACCTTGTTAATATCCCCTTTATTAATACCTATCTTCCACTTATACACTTCGATCAGGTCTCCCCTCATTCTTCGTCTAACAAGTGAATGTAACTTAAGAGTCTTCAATCTTTCTTCATAAGGAAGATTTCTAATGCTATGTATTAATTTAGTCATCCTACGCTGAATGTTTTCTAACGAATTTATGTCCATTCTGTAATATGGAGACCAGAATTGAGCTGCATAATCTAGGTGAGGCCTTACTAATGATGTATAAAGCTGCAGTATGACCTCTGGACTTCTGTTGCTTACACTTCTTGATATAAATCCCAGTAATCTATTTGCCTTATTACGTACGCTTAGGCATTGCTGTCTTGATTTAAGGTTGCTGCTTACCATAATCCCCAAGTCCTTTTCGCAATCTGTATGGTTAAGTTCTACATTATTTAACTTATAAGTGCTAGGGTTATGGACACTCCCGAGCTTCAGAACCTTGCATTTATCTACATTGAACTGCATCTGCCACTTTTCTGACCAAGAGTAGAGTTTGTCTAAATCCTCCTGAAGTTCCCTAACATCTACGTTTGAATCAATTATCCTACCTATCTTCGTGTCATCGGCGAATTTGCTCATATCACTAGTAATTCCTTCATCAAGATCATTGATATATATTATAAACAACAACGGGCCCAAGACTGATCCCTGTGGAACGCCACTTGTTACTGATCCCCACTCGGATTTAACCCCATTTATGGACACTCTTTGCTTCCTGTCTGTGAGCCATGATTCGATCCACGAGAGCACCCTTCCCCCAATGCCATGAGCTGCTACTTTCTTCAACAGTCTTTGGTGAGGAACTCTATCAAATGCCTTACTAAAATCTAAGTAAATAATATCAAATTCTTTATCGTGGTCAACAGCCTCAAAAGCTTTACTGAAGAAAGTTAATAAATTAGTTAGACAGGACCGGCCTCTTGTGAATCCATGCTGAGTATCTTTAATCAGGCTATGCTTATCGAGATGGCTTCTTATAATCTCAGCTATAATTGACTCTAGTAATTTGCCTACAATTGAGGTCAGGCTTATTGGGCGGTAATTTGACGGTAACGACTTGTCCCCTGTTTTAAAAATAGGAATTACATTAGCCATCTTCCACATATCAGACACTGCACCTGTTTGAAGAGATAAATTAAAAATATTAGTTAATGGTTCACAGACTTCCATTTTGCATTCCTTAAGAACCCTTGAAAAAACCTCATCAGGACCCGGTGACTTATTTTGCTTCAGTCTGTCTATCTGCTTCACAACCATTTCACTAGTGACTGTGATGTTACATAATTTATCTTCTTCTGATCCACTATAAAAATTAATTACCGGAATATTATTAGTGTCTTCCTGTGTAAAAACCGAGAGAAAATAATTATTTAAAATCGAGCACATTTCATTCTCTTTGTCAGTAAGATGCCCATAGTTATTTTTAAGGGGACCTATCTTATCTCTGACTTTTGTTCTATATACCTGGAAAAAACTTTTTGGGTTAGTTTTAGAATCCCTAGCAACTTTAATTTCATAGTCCCTTTTAGCTTTTCTTATCCCCTTTTTAATGTCCCTCTTAATGTCAATATACTGATTCATAAGATGACCCTCGCCTCTTTTGATACGCCTATAAATTCCTTTCTTATGCCCTAGTAGATATTTCAGCCTATTATTCATCCATTTTGGGTCATTTCTATTTGATCTAATTTCCTTATAAGGGATAAACGTTCTTTGAGCAGCATGTATTGTGTTCAGAAAACTGTCATATTGATAGCTCTCTTCGTTACCCCAGTCAACAGATGATAAGTGTTCTCTAAGCCCATCGTAATCTGCTAAGCGAAAATCTGGGACTGTTACTGAGTTATCCCTACTATCATACTTCCATTCAATTCTAAATGTAATTGATTTGTGGTCGCTAGCACCCAGTTCCTCTGAAACTTCTAAATTATTAACAAGGGATTCATTGTTTGCCAGAACTAAGTCAAGCAGGTTATTTCCCCTTGTAGGTTCTGTCACAAACTGCTTCAAAAAACAATCCTGAACTACTTCTAAGAAATCGTATGATTCTAAATTCCCAGTCAAGAAATTCCAATCAATATGACTAAAGTTAAAGTCTCCTAGAATTACTACATTATCGTGCCTTGTGGCCCTAACAATTTCCTCCCATAGTAGTCTCCCTTGGTCCCTATCTAAATTTGGGGGACGGTATATCACACCTAAAATTAATTTTTCATGCCCCTCTGAAAATTCTATCCAAACAGACTCTGTATGTGTTACTTCAGACTTAATACCCGTTTTTATGCAACAGTTCAAGCGATCTCGGACATACAATGCCACCCCACCCCCCTTCCCGATACTTCTATCTACTTGGAACAATTTAAAACCCTGAATGTGACATTCTGCAGGCATGTCCCGACTTTTTGAGTTAAACCACGTCTCAGTAATGGCAAATACATCTATGTTACCTGCACTAGCAACTAGTCTCAACTCGTCCATCTTATTCCTAGCACTGCGACTATTTGTGTAATATATACTTAAGGACCCTCCACTCTCTTTACCCTTCCTGCTCCTTTCTGTTATTCCACTAAACTTATTACTGTCCTTGTCAATTAGTGCCACTGGCTTTCCAATATCCACCTCATTTTGCCTATTACTAGTTCTCCTAGTACTCATGTTACTACCCTGCGACTTCACAGTTTTCCCGCCAAAACCCATACCACTAACTATTCCTAGTTTACAGACCTAACGGCTCCCTCCACTGGCAATATAAACACAAATGCAGTATAATGTGATCCTTTATTGACTACGTTTCGCCCACACAGTGGGCTTTTTCAAGTCACAAACAGAACTACCTGGGGTGGAAGGAACGCGAGTATTTATAGTCCGGCTGAGGTCAGGTGAAGAATGCTGCATCTGATGATGTACCGAGTTGGGTTGTAGAGTCTAAAAACTTGGGTAGCTTGGAAAGGAGACTGGACAAGTTTGTGAGCAGACCTTCTACAGTGTTCTTATGTGGGATAGCGATGAAGAAGTTTCTTGGCAAGTGGTTCAGCTATGTTATAGAAGCCACTATTCTGGTTGAAGTTGTCGGATATAGAAATAAGTGATGATTCCAGGATTCTTCGGTATTGGGTGTTGTCTTCTGTGGCGATAAGTCTTGAGTTTCTGTAGTTTATCAAGTGGTTGTGTGAATTACGGTGTTGTACGCAGGCATTCCTTGTGTCGTCAGACCTGCTTGCGTATTGGTGTTCTGAAATACGTGTTTGGAGGTCCCTTGATGTTTCGCCCACGTATAACTTGTTGCAGTCATTACAAGGGATTATGTATACCCCTGCAGAGGATGGAGGCTTGTCCTGCCTACTACTGGTGATGTCCTTGATGGTCGTGGTTGTGGAGGTAGATACTTGGAATGATGTTTTGGCAAAGATGTTGGAAACATGTTTGGCAATGGAGTTGGTGGGAAGGACTATGTATCTCTTCTCGGCAGTGTCTTCTCTGGGTGTGTTGAAGATGTTTAGTGCTCGCCGTCTGCAGTCTCTGATGAAGTGACGAGGATAGTGGAGTTTGGAAAATACCTGTTCAATTATAGTGCATTCTTCCTCAAGGAACTCGTTGCTGCAGATTCTGAGTGCACGCAGGAAGAAGCCTATAATTACACCACGTTTGGTTTTGGTGTCGTGGTGAGAGTAGAAGTGGAGAAGATCGTTTTGGTTGGTGGGTTTTCGATAGACTTTAAAACGAAGTTCGTGGTCAGCTTTGCAGAGTAGAACATCAAGGAAAGGAAGAGTGTTGTCGACCTCTTCTTCAAGTGTGAACTGGATTGAAGGCTCGACCTGGTTGAGCTTGTCTTGGAGAGCTTGAACGTTGAAGCGTTTAGGAGTTATGAGGAGAATGTCGTCAACATAACGGAGCCAGGTGACAGACGAAGGAATAATGGTGGAGAAACGTTCGGCTTCTAGATGTTCCATGTATAGGTTCGCTAGGACTGCACTGAGTGGCGAACCCATGGGTAGTCCAAAAGTCTGCTGAAAGAGGTGATTTTCAAAAGAGAAACACGTAAAGCCAACACATAGTTCAACCAGGTCGATGAAGTCGCTGGCTGGAATGGGAAGATCAAGTGAATCGTCAATTTTCTTGCGCAAGAGATCGATGGCTTGTTTAGTAGGTACTTTAGTGAATAGGGAAGTCACGTCAAGGCTGGAAAGTTTCTTGTTCCTGATGTTGATGTTGCGAATGCGATTGAGAAGATCACCTGAGTGTTTGAGATGTGCTGGACTGATAGTGCCCAAGAGTTTCGAGAGGTGTTTGGCGAGAATTCCTGAGAGCTTGTGGGGAGCACTGCCTATTCCCGAGGATATGGGCCTCAGTGGGATACCAGGCTTGTGAGTCTTTGGCAGGCCGTACATTCTGGCAGGTCTGGGGTTGCTGGGCATGGTGTGCAGAAGTTTCTTCCCTTGTTCTGAGCTCCTCAGAATGCGGCGAGTCCTTTGAAGAAAAGTTTTAGTAAGGTTGTCCACTTGGTTAGTTGTGAGAGGTTTGTAGGTATCTGGGTCATTAAGTAGATTGAGCATTTTGTTCCTGTAATCGTCAGTGTTCATGATGACAACACCACCTCCTTTATCAGCGGTGGTGACCCTGATGGTCGTGTCTTCTGCTAAACCTTTGAGTGCATTGATGTAACGTCGGGGTATGACTGGGGAGCTGCGTGTTGAGATGGCTGCTGAGATGATGCCTTGAAGATAGCCTTTTTGGAAGTCGGAGTCATTGTGTCTGTAGTTTTTGGCGATGAAATTGAGGTCTTGTTTTGGTTTCGTAATTCCTGTTGCGAATTTGAGGCCTAAGCTGAGGGCTTCAGTTTCTGTGGTTGACAGTGGACGAGATGAAAGATTTTGAATAATTTCAGGTCTTCCTAAACTTTTCCAATTACTATTATCGCAGAGTGTTTGTAGTTTCCTAGTAAGTCTGATCTTCTGTTGAACATTCGCTGTGGTAACTCTGCTGCGAATGATTTCGGCGGTGCGTCTGTTCATGAACACTGACGATTACAGGAACAAAATGCTCAATCTACTTAATGACCCAGATACCTACAAACCTCTCACAACTAACCAAGTGGACAACCTTACTAAAACTTTTCTTCAAAGGACTCGCCGCATTCTGAGGAGCTCAGAACAAGGGAAGAAACTTCTGCACACCATGCCCAGCAACCCCAGACCTGCCAGAATGTACGGCCTGCCAAAGACTCACAAGCCTGGTATCCCACTGAGGCCCATATCCTCGGGAATAGGCAGTGCTCCCCACAAGCTCTCAGGAATTCTCGCCAAACACCTCTCGAAACTCTTGGGCACTATCAGTCCAGCACATCTCAAACACTCAGGTGATCTTCTCAATCGCATTCGCAACATCAACATCAGGAACAAGAAACTTTCCAGCCTTGACGTGACTTCCCTATTCACTAAAGTACCTACTAAACAAGCCATCGATCTCTTGCGCAAGAAAATTGACGATTCACTTGATCTTCCCATTCCAGCCAGCGACTTCATCGACCTGGTTGAACTATGTGTTGGCTTTACGTGTTTCTCTTTTGAAAATCACCTCTTTCAGCAGACTTTTGGACTACCCATGGGTTCGCCACTCAGTGCAGTCCTAGCGAACCTATACATGGAACATCTAGAAGCCGAACGTTTCTCCACCATTATTCCTTCGTCTGTCACCTGGCTCCGTTATGTTGACGACATTCTCCTCATAACTCCTAAACGCTTCAACGTTCAAGCTCTCCAAGACAAGCTCAACCAGGTCGAGCCTTCAATCCAGTTCACACTTGAAGAAGAGGTCGACAACACTCTTCCTTTCCTTGATGTTCTACTCTGCAAAGCTGACCACGAACTTCGTTTTAAAGTCTATCGAAAACCCACCAACCAAAACGATCTTCTCCACTTCTACTCTCACCACGACACCAAAACCAAACGTGGTGTAATTATAGGCTTCTTCCTGCGTGCACTCAGAATCTGCAGCAACGAGTTCCTTGAGGAAGAATGCACTATAATTGAACAGGTATTTTCCAAACTCCACTATCCTCGTCACTTCATCAGAGACTGCAGACGGCGAGCACTAAACATCTTCAACACACCCAGAGAAGACACTGCCGAGAAGAGATACATAGTCCTTCCCACCAACTCCATTGCCAAACATGTTTCCAACATCTTTGCCAAAACATCATTCCAAGTATCTACCTCCACAACCACGACCATCAAGGACATCACCAGTAGTAGGCAGGACAAGCCTCCATCCTCTGCAGGGGTATACATAATCCCTTGTAATGACTGCAACAAGTTATACGTGGGCGAAACATCAAGGGACCTCCAAACACGTATTTCAGAACACCAATACGCAAGCAGGTCTGACGACACAAGGAATGCCTGCGTACAACACCGTAATTCACACAACCACTTGATAAACTACAGAAACTCAAGACTTATCGCCACAGAAGACAACACCCAATACCGAAGAATCCTGGAATCATCACTTATTTCTATATCCGACAACTTCAACCAGAATAGTGGCTTCTATAACATAGCTGAACCACTTGCCAAGAAACTTCTTCATCGCTATCCCACATAAGAACACTGTAGAAGGTCTGCTCACAAACTTGTCCAGTCTCCTTTCCAAGCTACCCAAGTTTTTAGACTCTACAACCCAACTCGGTACATCATCAGATGCAGCATTCTTCACCTGACCTCAGCCGGACTATAAATACTCGCGTTCCTTCCACCCCAGGTAGTTCTGTTTGTGACTTGAAAAAGCCCACTGTGTGGGCGAAACGTAGTCAATAAAGGATCACATTATACTGCATTTGTGTTTATATTGCCATTGTGTCGGTATTTTATACCATTTATTTCCATCGTGTCAAACACTGCAGTAGAAATGGATCCTTCACACAGAGAATACCTGGACCTTCTCCTAAAAGCTTACTCACTTCGCAACAGACACAATTTTCTTCGTGACTGCATCCAAGAAATGGTCTTACCAAGATCTACTCCTCCTCAAATTGCCAACATCAAACCACCTTTCTCCGCTACAGCTCGGACCTACCTTGAAGAGTGTGCAGATGACTTAAACAATGCTACAAAGGAAGCTTTTCTCCAAGCCAGAACACTAGGCACAACACTCCGGGGCAACATGAACAGACGCACCGCCGAAATCATTCGCAGCAGAGTTACCACAGCGAATGTTCAACAGAAGATCAGACTTACTAGGAAACTACAAACACTCTGCGATAATAGTAATTGGAAAAGTTTAGGAAGACCTGAAATTATTCAAAATCTTTCATCTCGTCCACTGTCAACCACAGAAACTGAAGCCCTCAGCTTAGGCCTCAAATTCGCAACAGGAATTACGAAACCAAAACAAGACCTCAATTTCATCGCCAAAAACTACAGACACAATGACTCCGACTTCCAAAAAGGCTATCTTCAAGGCATCATCTCAGCAGCCATCTCAACACGCAGCTCCCCAGTCATACCCCGACGTTACATCAATGCACTCAAAGGTTTAGCAGAAGACACGACCATCAGGGTCACCACCGCTGATAAAGGAGGTGGTGTTGTCATCATGAACACTGACGATTACAGGAACAAAATGCTCAATCTACTTAATGACCCAGATACCTACAAACCTCTCACAACTAACCAAGTGGACAACCTTACTAAAACTTTTCTTCAAAGGACTCGCCGCATTCTGAGGAGCTCAGAACAAGGGAAGAAACTTCTGCACACCATGCCCAGCAACCCCAGACCTGCCAGAATGTACGGCCTGCCAAAGACTCACAAGCCTGGTATCCCACTGAGGCCCATATCCTCGGGAATAGGCAGTGCTCCCCACAAGCTCTCAGGAATTCTCGCCAAACACCTCTCGAAACTCTTGGGCACTATCAGTCCAGCACATCTCAAACACTCAGGTGATCTTCTCAATCGCATTCGCAACATCAACATCAGGAACAAGAAACTTTCCAGCCTTGACGTGACTTCCCTATTCACTAAAGTACCTACTAAACAAGCCATCGATCTCTTGCGCAAGAAAATTGACGATTCACTTGATCTTCCCATTCCAGCCAGCGACTTCATCGACCTGGTTGAACTATGTGTTGGCTTTACGTGTTTCTCTTTTGAAAATCACCTCTTTCAGCAGACTTTTGGACTACCCATGGGTTCGCCACTCAGTGCAGTCCTAGCGAACCTATACATGGAACATCTAGAAGCCGAACGTTTCTCCACCATTATTCCTTCGTCTGTCACCTGGCTCCGTTATGTTGACGACATTCTCCTCATAACTCCTAAACGCTTCAACGTTCAAGCTCTCCAAGACAAGCTCAACCAGGTCGAGCCTTCAATCCAGTTCACACTTGAAGAAGAGGTCGACAACACTCTTCCTTTCCTTGATGTTCTACTCTGCAAAGCTGACCACGAACTTCGTTTTAAAGTCTATCGAAAACCCACCAACCAAAACGATCTTCTCCACTTCTACTCTCACCACGACACCAAAACCAAACGTGGTGTAATTATAGGCTTCTTCCTGCGTGCACTCAGAATCTGCAGCAACGAGTTCCTTGAGGAAGAATGCACTATAATTGAACAGGTATTTTCCAAACTCCACTATCCTCGTCACTTCATCAGAGACTGCAGACGGCGAGCACTAAACATCTTCAACACACCCAGAGAAGACACTGCCGAGAAGAGATACATAGTCCTTCCCACCAACTCCATTGCCAAACATGTTTCCAACATCTTTGCCAAAACATCATTCCAAGTATCTACCTCCACAACCACGACCATCAAGGACATCACCAGTAGTAGGCAGGACAAGCCTCCATCCTCTGCAGGGGTATACATAATCCCTTGTAATGACTGCAACAAGTTATACGTGGGCGAAACATCAAGGGACCTCCAAACACGTATTTCAGAACACCAATACGCAAGCAGGTCTGACGACACAAGGAATGCCTGCGTACAACACCGTAATTCACACAACCACTTGATAAACTACAGAAACTCAAGACTTATCGCCACAGAAGACAACACCCAATACCGAAGAATCCTGGAATCATCACTTATTTCTATATCCGACAACTTCAACCAGAATAGTGGCTTCTATAACATAGCTGAACCACTTGCCAAGAAACTTCTTCATCGCTATCCCACATAAGAACACTGTAGAAGGTCTGCTCACAAACTTGTCCAGTCTCCTTTCCAAGCTACCCAAGTTTTTAGACTCTACAACCCAACTCGGTACATCATCAGATGCAGCATTCTTCACCTGACCTCAGCCGGACTATAAATACTCGCGTTCCTTCCACCCCAGGTAGTTCTGTTTGTGACTTGAAAAAGCCCACTGTGTGGGCGAAACGTAGTCAATAAAGGATCACATTATACTGCATTTGTGTTTATATTGCCAGTGGGAGGGGTTGGATTTGAGTGGGACTTGCACATCAGAGCTTGTTTCTTGGGTAGCATTGAAGGTTGGGTGGGTCAAATGTTTGTTAGTGGGATGAATTGTAAAGGACCTGCCTAGTATGGGCCAGCAGGCCTGCTGCAGTGTTCCTCCTTTCTTATGTTCTTATGTTCTTATGTTCATTAGAAATCTTCCTTATGAAGAAAGATTGAAGACTCTTAAGTTACATTCACTTGTTAGACGAAGAATGAGGGGAGACCTGATCGAAGTGTATAAGTGGAAGATGGGTATTAATAAAGGGGATATTAACAAGGTCTTGAGGATATCTCTCCAAGAGAGAACCCGCAGTAATGGATTTAAATTGGATAAGTTTAGATTTAGAAAGGACATAGGAAAGTATTGGTTTGGAAATAGGGTAGTTGATGAGTGGAACAGTCTACCTAGTTGGGTTATTGAGGCTAGGACTTTGGGTAGTTTCAAATTTAGGTTGGATAAGTACATGAGTGGGAAGGGTTGGATTTGAGTGGGACTTTCATACCAGAGCTTATTTCTTGGGTAGCATTGAAAATTGGGTTGGGCAAATGTTTTGTTAGTGGGATGAATTGTAAAGGACCTGCCTAGTATGGGCCAACAGGCCTGCTGCAGTGTTCCTCCTTTCTTATGTTCTTATGTGATATTTTGGCAATATTGGCCTTGTACATAGCAGTAAGGCCACCCACATCCCTCCTATGTTGAAGGCTCTCTCTCTCTCTCTCTCTCTCTACAAATACATCAACCTTTTCTTAATTGCTGGTAGCGACAGATCCAGTGACTCTCTCTCTCTCTCTCTCTCTCTCTCTCTCTCTCTCTCTCTCTCTCTCTCTCTCTCTCTCTCTCTCTCTCTGCCAACTTGGGTGTCATACAGTACTGCTAGAGCAGAGGTGTAAACAGCGACACCTGTGATCGCACCTCATATACACCTGTAATTACAGCAAATTATTGATGACATCCCCATCTAGTCAACACTCACACGTGTCATAGGAGAGGGAAGGGAGAGTGAGGAGAGGGAAGTGAGGAGGAGAGGAAGTGAGGTAGAGGGGAGCGAGTAATGAGGAGAGGGTGAGTGAGTGATGGGGTTATGAGCACAATGGGTTGGCGATGTATAGCATTTGTTAGGTTGAGTGAGCTCAGAGTACACGAGTATTTTGGGCTGTGACAGCTGTGAGTATTATCTGTCTTCTGATTACGTCAGATCTACTCAAGAAATAAGAGTGGGAAACTTAGAGACACAATACCGTAACTTGAACAAAACACAGATAACCCGCAAATAGGAGAGAGGAACTTACGACGACGTTTCGGTCAGATTTGGACTATTTACAAAGTCATACTGACACAAAAGAGTGAGGGAGACAGTATATACACGCGAGGGAGACAGGGACGTCACCAAGAGAGGAAACCTGGCTGTATCACCTTCAAATATTGCTGATTAACTTAACAGACTCAAGAACGGGAATAACCATATAGAAATTTCAAGCCACGAATCTGATTAATATTACTTTCACAGCTACTGACTTGGGAAATGAAAATTTTTTACGAAAAATACAGGTTATTTAAAACACACACACACACACACACACACACACACACACACACACACACACACACACACACACACACACACACACACACACACACACTATTCATGTTCATTCCAGCTCCTTTTGTTGTTTCTGCTGATCTACACTGGCATACATCCCATTCCTGCCACCACTACTCTGGCCTGGTGTACTTTCCGCCGCTGCCACCACTACTCTGGCATGGTGTACTTCCCACCGCTGCCACCACTACTCTGGCCTGGTGTACTTCCCACCGCTGCCACCACTACTCTGGCCTGGTGTACTTCTCACCGCTGCCACCACTACTCTGGCCTGGTGTACTTCCCACCGCTGCCACCACTACTCTGGCCTGGTGTACTTCTCACCGCTGCCACCACTACTCTGGCCTGGTGTACTTCCCACCGCTGCCACCACTACTCTGGCCTGGTGTACTTCTCACCGCTGCCACCACTACTCTGGCCTGGTGTACTTCTCACCGCTGCCACCACTACTCTGGCCTGGTGTACTTCTCACCGCTGCCACCACTACTCTGGCCTGGTGTACTTCCCACCGCTGCCACCACTACTCTGGCATTCAAATTTGTTACATACATTTCTCCTAATAATATTTATAACGTTTGACGTAGACTGACCTTATTTACGTTCAAGTACTTCTTTCAGAGTATTACATTTGATCTACTGCGTCAGCTATGTCATGTAGGAATGTCACCTGGAGGGTTTTTCGGGGACCAGCGCCCCCGCGGCCCGGTCCAGGGCCAAACCTCGGGGAAAAATGTGCAATGCTATACGATTTTATGTCACTGTGAGATAGACTCCATGAAAATCGTAGATTATTCACGTCCGAATTTTAATATCTGTTCCTGGCTTCTGCTATAAAGGTGTTATCTTCTTGAGAATCATGATGAGAATCATGATGAGAATCATGATGAGAATCATGATGAGAATCATGTGACTTCAGCGATAACATGAGAGAAATAAGAATAAGAAGAGCATTTCTTTTGTGGCGCCTTATTCCTCACCTTTCCCTCTTTTGTCGTGTCTTTTCCAACTTACTTCCCTTATTTCTTCTTCTTCTTCGTTCTCCTACTCCTTCCACTCTTATCTTTCTTGCCTGTTTTTTATCAATTCCCACCTCAGTTTTTCCCCTCTCAGCATACTTCTCGTCACTATCGCCTCTCCCTTATCCACTGTCTCTTCCCTTCCATTCTCTCCTACTTCCCCAATCCCCCTTTCTTTCCCTTCGCCCCCTTTACTCTTCTCTCCTCAAATTCCTTTCCCTCTCTTACCTACCTTTCTACTCTTGTCCATTTCTCTTCACCCCTTAACCTCTCCTCTCTCTCTACTCCTTTTCTAATCTCTCCCCACCTCCATCCCTTCTCTCTCCCCAAGGACGAGATATCTCTCCCCCTTTCACCCCTCGTCTCTCCCCAGGGACGAGACACCTCTCCTCACCTCCACCTCACCTCTCTCCCCAGGGACGAGACACCTCTCCTCACCTCCACCTCACCTCTCTCCCCAGGGACGAGACATCTCTCCCCCGAGGTAAGCTTGGGGTGCAGGTCCCTCGGTGTGTCTATGTTTGCAGTGTACCAATTACACCATCACTAATTTAAAAATGTTTTAGACGCAAGGGCTTAATTGACCACGTCCTTCTTTAGTCCAAATATTTGAATCTAATTTGAATTTGTCGTATAAATATCGAGCCACGCCTTGGTGTGTGTATATATATATTGGGCTTACATTTCCTTGCCGACCGACAGCCTCTTCCACAGATGCTGTTGTTGTCATGCCTAGCAGGCAGAGCGCGTTATTTTTCCCCTTATCGTGCGTTCATCTGTTAACTAGCACTTATTATTGTTGTTGTTATGCCCACCTTCTGCTCATATCCATGTCTGTTTTTAACGTTTTGCAAATCAGTGTTTGTGTATGTATGTGTACGGTGTTAAGGATGGGAGTTCTTATGTAGGTATTTTGCAAGTTAAGAGCTCTCAGTCTACCTTAGCTTATTTCAAAGCCTGACTAAGCAATATATTTATTTGTGTGTGATAAATGTCTTAAAAAAAAAAACGACAAGTTGAAGATTGAGACAAGTGCAACATATGGGAATCTTTATTGAGGAAATGTTTCGCCACACAGTGGCTTTATCAGTCCAATACAAAGTAGAAGGGTGTAAGGAGAGGAGGAGTTTGAGGTAATCAGTCCCTCAGTCTGGAGTCGATGTGTTCAGTCCATCAATCTTGTAGAATGTACAGCATAGGGCCGTAGATTTGGCTTATATACTGTAGTAAGGTGAGGCGAAGCAGGAGGAGGCGGGGTCATAGTGGTACCATCCACTTGTCTAAGTAGGTCTTCGTCCAAAGGTTGGATAAGTTTTAAAGAATTCTTTGTATCAAGATCCCATGATGACGCAGTGTTTGACAGATGTGATAAATGGTTTAAAAAAAAACCTGCAGCATCATGGGATCTTGATACAAAGAATTCTTTAAAACTTGTCCAACGTTTGGACGAAGACCTACTTAGACAAGTGGATGGTACCACTATGACCCCGCCTCCTCCTGCTTCGCCTCACCTGACTACAGTATATAAGCCAAATCTACGGCCCTATGCTGTACATTCTACAAGATTGATGGACTGAACACATCGACTCCAGACTGAGGGACTAATTACCTCAAACTCCTCCTCTCCTTACACCTTTCTGCTTTGTATTGGACTGATGAAGCCACTGTGTGGCGAAACGTTCCTTCAATAAAGATTCCCATATGTTGCATATGTCTCAATCTTCAATATATTTATTATTTAGCGTTTTTATAATTTTATACTCACTTTATTTTAAGCGAGTAGAGTCAGTAATGGATTAAATTTTAAGCCATCTGTGAGCCAGAGTTTTGGTTTAGTCAGAAGATTCGATTTATCAAGTGTCTATACCTTGTGAGAACATATTCCAAATGTGAATGGCCAATACACTTACAGACTTCGACGAAGAGTTATTTGTTCACTTCGTGTTAGGCAGAGCTGCAAGCTGTCAGAAGCAAAGAGATGCTAGCTTGTCTGTGAGATCAAACGGTAGTCTTGAAGTGATCTTGTCCGGTCCCACAGCCTTTCCCGTGTCTAGAGATTTAATGAATGCCTCTATTTCTTTCTGTTTATTCAAAAATCTGACAATTTGCAGTTAGCCATATGGGTTGCCTTTCTAGATTTAAGATATGCATCTTAGAAAAAAATGAGCCCTCAGGTAGTAAGCCTTTTTTAATTGCTTCATATGACAGTCCGGTGCTACCATTTGAAGGTAAGAATCGAGTTCTTGCGTTAATATTCGTGTCAGTTTTTAACCAAAGACACCAAATTGTAATCCCTACTCTTTCTGATGCCAGTTTTTTTATTCTACTTCCCACCAAGAACCAAACCAACAATGTACTTCCTTCAGTTGCCGACACGCTTGTTTGTGAAGGTTATTACTGTTGTGGGTAGAAAGATGCCTCTCATAACTTCTCTAAGCCTGAAATGTAGCACCGCTTGCCACGACAGTCAAATTAAATCTGGTCTAAATATCTGGTCACATACTGCCGATGAAAAATGTACCTGTGCGGGAGGTCACAAGCAGGTGATGTGGAGACAATTACATCATTGGCAGCATCACCCTGGAACACCTGTCATTCATTGAGGATGAGTTCTGAGAGGCAGGATAACCATTATTTCTTTTCCCTCAGCCACGCTTTACGAGGTTATTTTTCCTTTCAGTCATTGACCGGGGTAGTGAGGACAGCAGCCTTGTGTCCTGATGAACCCTCGTATGTCAACTGTCTGCAAGTAACTGTGAGTTCAGGTAGGATAGTCCCCACACCGTGCGGTCCCATCGCAACCCATCTCTCTCTCTTCCGAAGGAAAGGTACCGCAGTTCAATTCCTCTCTTCTACGCTCTCTTCCTTCCCATCTCCTTTCCTCCCCTTCCCTCCTTTACCCCGCCCCCTCCCAGAACCAAGCAGGCACACACTTAATTGTCTGCTAGCCATTACATACTGCCTCTCACACTAACTTCCACGGGACGCCATTGAAGTTGTATAATTTGCAAATGGTGTCTTTGTGCGGCGAGGGAGCAGGGAGAGCGGGGGCGCAGCAGGGAAGGTTGCAGAGGGCTGAGAGGTGGAAGACGTAGGAGCTGGGGATATGACTGAGATTGGGGCTGGGGAAGAAGCTCTGAAAGAAGAGGAGGAGGAGGAGGAGAAAAAACTGCACAGGGTAGAATAAGAGAAATAGGACATGAGATACAGAAAGAGATACCGAGGAAGAAGATGAGAGTGTTGGAAAGGAGAGAGGTTGGAGGAAAACGGAGAGGGATGTGTTGGGAAGGGAGAGAGAGCCAGTAGACTGAAGGGGAGGAGAGTAGTGGGGAGACAGGAGGAAAGGGGAGGCAGGAAGGGAGCGGCGCCTCTCTCAAAAGCCCCTCCTCCATTGGTGTATAAAAAAGACCTTTGCACGATTGGACCTTTTTTTTTTTCTTGCCTTCTTTTGTCCCTCAGATTGTGAGTTTGAGAGCACGTTTAAGAGCGAGGAACCTTCGTGTTGCTCTGATAGATACTCTCTAAATGGTATTAAAACCTGCCTTTGTTGAAGCTTCGGTAAGGTTCTTTCTTGAAGGTCTGGTAAAGTTCTTTCTTGATGGTTGGTAAAGTTCTTGAAGGTTCGGTAAAGTTCTTTCTTGAAGGTCCGGTAAAGTTCTTGAAGGTCCGGTAAAGTTCTTTCTTGAAGGTCAGGTAAAGTTCTTTCTTGATGGTCAGGTAAAGTTCTTGAAAGTCCGGTAAAGTTCTTTCTTGAAGGTCCAGTAAAGTTCTTTCTTGATGGTCAGGTAAAGTTCTTGAAGGTCCGGTAAAGTTCTTTCTTGAAGGTCCAGTAAAGTTCTTTCTTGATGGTCAGGTAAAGTTCTTGAAGGTCCGGTAAAGTTCTTTCTTGAAGGTCCGGTAAAGTTCTTTCTTGAAGGTCCGGTAAAGTTCTTTCTTGAAGGTCCCGTTAAGTTCTTTCTTGAAGGTCCGGTAAAGTTATTTCTTAAAGGTCCAGTGAAGTTCTTTCTAAGGTCCGGTAAAGTTCTTTCTTGAAAGTCCGGTAAAGTTCATTTTTGAAGGTCCGTTAAAGTTCTTTCTTGAAGGCCCGGTAAAGTTCTTTCTTGATGGTCCAGTAAAGTTTTTTCTTGAAGGTCCAGTAAAGTTATTTCTTGAAGATCCTGTAAAGTTCTTTCTTGAAGGTCCAGTAAAGTTCTTTCTTGAAAGTCTGGTAAAGTTCTTTCTTGAAGGTCTAGTAAAATCTTTTCTTGAAGGTCCGGTAAAGTTCTTTCTTGAAGGTCTAGTAAAATCTTTTCTTGAAGGTCCGGTAAAGTTCTTTCTTGAAGGTCTAGTAAAATCTTTTCTTGAAGGTCCGGTAAAGTTCTTTCTTGAAGGTCTAGTAAAATCTTTTCTTGAAGGTCCGGTAAAGTTCTTTCTTGAAGGTCTAGTAAAATCTTTTCTTGAAGGTCCGGTAAAGTTCTTTCTTGAAGGTCTAGTAAAATCTTTTCTTGAAGGTCTGGTAAAGTCCTTTCTTGAAGGTCCAGTAAAGTCCTTTCTTGAAGATACGGTAAAGTTCTTTCTTGAAGGTCTGGTAAAGTCCTTTCTCGATGGTCCTGTAAAGTCCTTTATCCTGGTCATACAACGAACCTTACCTTTTGACTCGAATAATAAGCAGGCTTTTGTGGCGTGTATATGATTGTGGTTGAGGTGAAATGAATGTATCAGACATGCAACAGTAACCAAGCCTTACTTGTTATTATAGTGAGGGGAGGAAAAAAACGGTAAACCCCTTGTGGGTCATTGAGCAACCAAACCATACAAATTAATGTTCAGTCCCCTATTCTCACTCCATTGCTCTCCTACTTCCATTCCATCTACCCCTTTTCCCATCTTTCCTCGCTTTACCCTTCCCCAGCTCCTCCCTCTTCACGCCCCTTGTCCATCACTGTTTTGACTCTCATTAAAGCTTACGGTAACCCCTTATCAAATGGAAATGACTTAGCAATTTTCACACCATACGTTTCTCGTCTTCTCTCTCTCTCTCTCTCTCTCTCTCTCTCTCTCTCTCTCTCTCTCTCTCTCTCTCTCTCTCTCTCTCTCTCTCTCTCTCTCTCTCTCTCTCTCTCTCTCTCTCTCTCTCTCTCTCTCTCTCTCTCTCCTCTCCCTCTCTCTCTCTCTCTTTCTCTCTCTCTCTCTCTCTCTCTCTCTCTCTCTCTCTCTCTCTCTCTCTCTCTCTCTCTCTCTCTCTCTCGCTCTCTCTCTCTCTCTCTCTCTCTCTCTCTCTCTCTCTCTCCCTCTCTCTCCCTCCCTCCCTCTCTCTCTCTCTCTCTCTCTCTCTCTCTCTCTCTCTCTCTCTCTCTCTCTCTCTCTTTTGTCTCTCTCTCTCTCTCTCTCTCTCTCTCTCTCTCTCTCTCTCTCTCTCTCTCTCTCTCATTTTCATTTACGAGTACAGCTTACACAAATACCATCTCAAATACTCTCTCACCCCTTTATCCTTCCATCCGTGGTCTATCACAGAGCACCACGCCCACCACAGAGTATCACGCCCACCCTGGCCTATCCCGCCCACCATGGAGTACCCTGCGTTGTATGGACGCGAGATAAACAGTGATTCAGACGAACGAGGATGACAAAGCATCAAAACACATCGGGATAGACAGTGTAGATATTACATCTATGCTAAAGACTACAGCAGGGTGAGGTAGGCGGGATTACAATTACTGGGCGGGGCTACAGCATAAAAAGTAGACCCCCCCTCCAGTATAAAAAAAAAAGCGTTGATTATTATGGTATTGACTGTGTGAGTCCACAATACAGTATTGTAGGGCAGGAGTTGAAGGACTTTTATCAAGATTAAGGGCCATTATATTGGCGCATGGTTTCTCTCCCTCGTCTTCATTCTCTTCCCTCCACTCACTCCCGAGCGGGAAAAAAATTATTTGAAAAAAAAAAAGAGGAGGAGGTTGCTCTTAACGGGAATGAAGGCTCGTGTGCATTATAAGAATGAAGGCCAGAAACTTCCTCAAGGAGAGCTAGCTCCCGCCAAAACCAATATCTTTAATTGGCGCCAGATTGTAGTCTTCCCGCCAGACCCACGCGGAGCGGGAAGGGGGAGGGGGGATTTTCGCGGGTTCCCTTTTTTTCCCCCCCACCGCCGCGGGCTTTTGTCAACGGGGGACACTCTCATCTCCCCCACCCTCTATCCCCCCCCACCCCGCCCCTTACGGGCTTTCCGGAGACTCACTATGGAAACCCAAAATCACGGTCCGAGAAGAATTAGAGAAGCAATGTTCTGCTGCTCCTGCCTTTCATTTCTTTAATGGTACGACTCTTAAGACTGGTCTTTTGGAAAGACCTCATCTATTTTTAAAAACACTAGTCGTTAATGTAAAAAAAAAAGGAACAGAGTGAATTTCTCACACGTGTTTATCCTGGCAGATCGTATATATATATATATATATATATATATATATATATATATATATATATATATATATATATATATATATATATATATATATATATATATATATATAGTATATGGGATAATAACATGGCTACTTCACTTATTGATCAGATGAAGAGAGAGAGAAAGAAAGAGAGAGAGAGAGAGAGTGTGAGAGGCCGGATACCAAGTTAATCACCAGCACAAATGGATAATAACAACAAATGGTAATTTCATTATCGTTACTTGAAATGGGAAAAAAAGAAATAGTGTCGAACCAATAGCGTCCAGTGGGTGACGTAATGCAGTTAAGTGGAGCCAATCAGAGGCGAGCTAGGCGTCAATGTGGACACACAGCCACAAGAGTCCACCCTCACACACATTTTCCATTATTTTACGCTCATAGCGTGATCACCGTTGCTCCGCCTACAGACATCCTTCAAACCTGGCAACAGTTAGTTTTCACGCGTGGCGCCGTTGCCGCAGCCGCGCAACGCAGTAAGAGAAATAAATAAAGTTTGAGAGACGCGTGGCAACAGCAATCAAGGGGAGACTCGGGGGAGCCGACCAATCAGCAATCAGCGTCACTGAATGTCAACTCTCCCGCCAAACCTTCAAAACAGCGGCAATGGCGCGAACGAATACTGTCACCAATATGACCAGTATCAATTAATGCCGTAATATTTTTTGTGTGTGTGTTCACTGGGGAAACACTGGGTTCGTTTTTTTTTTTTACACTCAAATACATCTCGAAATTATTTCGAAAACGGATACGAATTCAATATGATTCGCAAAATACCACATTTAAATTGCAGTTATCAACTAAAACAACAATAACAACAGACCCCCTCCCCCCCCGTCCTCCCCTCCCAAGAACGACCAGAAACTGGAAATAACATTTACAAAATAAACCAAGCAGGTTTAACAGCCTCCACCGGCCAACCAGCAAACCCCAAGCATTTTCAATTACCGTCTGCCTCGGACCACGGAATAGACCTTGAAATAACTCGCCAGCGTTGTTCTAGCAGAGGTAAAAAGCTTACAGAGTGCTCTAACGCAATATTTCAGTGTGTCAAAAATCTATTCCACACTGTCACGGTCGCATCACACCAGATATTTCCCTGTGGACACCGCCGCCTATAATATTATGCACTCAATATTGTGATGGGCAGGGCAGTGGAGGGCAGGGGTAGGAGGCAGCACAGGAGGGAAGGCAGACAGCGAGAGGAAGGAGGGAGAGAAAGAAGAGAGGCAGGATGAAGAACTAGAGAGAAGAGAGATAGAGGCAGGGAAAGGAAGGAGGGAGAGGTAGGATGAAGAACTAGGGAGAAGAGACAGAAGCAGGAAAAGGAAGGAGGGAGAGAAAGGAGAGAGGTAGGATGAGGTACTAGCGAGAAAAGGAGAAAGCCAGGGAGAGGAAGGAGGGAGGCAGGGAGAGAAAAGAGGGAGGCATGAAAAGAGCTAAAGAGGCAAGGAGACAGGAAGAGAAAGAGAGGAATGAGAGAGGCAGGAAGAGGAAGCGAAGGACACGGATGATGGAGAGAGGAAGAAAGGTGAGGGAGGCACAGAAAGGATGGAGAGCGAGAAGGAATGGAGGGGCAGGAAGAGGTGTCAGTAGAGAGATGAAGAAAGAAGGCAAGGAAGAAGGGAGAAGAAGAGGAAGGGAAAAGATTAAAGAAGAGGAGGAAAAGGGGTAAGGAATCTTTATAGTAAGACTTGGAAGAAGCGAGAGTTAGATAACACTAAGAGGTGGAAAGGCTTAAGAGAAGTAGTCGAGAAAAGACGGGGGATGAAGGAAAGGAGAAGGAGGAAGTGAATGAAGAAGGAAAGCGAAAATGCAATTGAAGGATGAAAACAAATAAGAGATGAGAGGGAGGAAGCAAATAGTGAAAATAAGAGAAGAGAGTGAGAGGTAATTTGAGTTATGATAAATGAGAGACAAACGAGAGGGAGACAAGAAAAGGCAAGTGAATGAGCGAGCCGAGAGAGAGAGAGAGAGACGTGAAGAAAAGCGTATATGTACTTGCTATGAAATATCCACTTCACATCATGCTACTTAACCTCATGCAAGGTTGTCATGCGTATGCAGACGACGACTCATACGGAAGATATACACTGCCCTGAGCTCAGGAATGTCACTCACTGTCTTCCAGTTACATTAAGCTGCCTCGTGCTGGCTCATGCTGGCTCATGTTGGCTCAAGCGATGTCATGTTACATTTGCTTCCCAGGAAACAGTTAATAAGAGTTTCTCTCATGCAGTGATGCAGATGATCTTCCGTGGGGTTAAACTCTACGGTGACTATGAAAAATCATGCGGTGAATCTTGTAAGACAGCTAAGAGGCTGTATTGTTTTAATTCATGTTTGCTTCTCGGAAACATAAGTTGCTAAACTTGTCCTTACTAAACCCCTGTACCATGATACCATGCCATCAAATACATCACCATACCACACATCACCATGTATATCACCATACCATAGTACCATACTTTGCTACCATACCACCATACCTTATCACTATACAATACCACTATACATACCACCATACTATACCAACATACTATACTAACATACTATACAACCACACCATACTACCATACTATACCACTATACTATACCACCATACAATACCATCATACCATACTACCATACTGTACTACCATATTATACCACTACACTACACCATCATACCATCTCCTGTTTTAGGATAAAATACAGGATCATTCAAGGCGACTCATCTCCTGCCTTGACTCAGCTACTGGTCTCCCTATCATGTACAAGACCAGTTTTCTTAAGGCTGTTTTGGCTCATATGTTATGACAGCCAGAACACAGAACAAAGCTATTACAGCACAAGACGGACAGCCACCAGAGGTATTACACTGGTAGTATATTTTTCTTACAGAAATCACTCCATCAAGGACTCCTCAGACGAGGTTCCTTGATGCTAGTGAGGGGATCTTGACGCAAGGAATTGAACCTGTCCTCTCATTCCTAGGATCAGACCTAATGGCCTCCCATTTCACTACGTCAATGAGCAATTATTCGTGGAACGACCCGCGTTCAGAACAGGTTCTCCGAAAACAAACTTTCAGAATTATCAGATCAAAGAAATCAATGAAAATTCTGATTCAAAGTTGACTTCATCTTTAGTGTATTTCCTGTTTCGTGTGTGTTTCCTGTTTCGTGTGTGTTTCCTGTTTCGTGTGTGTTTCCTGTTTCGTGTGTTTCCTGTTTCGTGTGTGTTTCCTGTTTCGTGTGTGTTTCCTGTTTCATTGTGTTTCCTGTGTGTTCCGCGTGTGTTCCATGTGTGTTTCCTGTTTCATTGTGTTTCCTGTGTGTTCGGTGTGCGTTTCCTGTTTCAATGTGTTTCCTGTGTGCTTCGGTGTGTTCCCTGTGTGTTTTAGTGTGTTTCAGTGTGTTTCCTGTGTTTCAGTGTTTCAATTTGTTCCCTGTGTGTTTCAGTGTGTTTCCCGTGTGTATTAGTGTGTTGCCTGTGTGCTTCAATGTTTTCCCTGTGTGTTTCAGTGTGTTTCCTGTGTGTTACAGTGTGTTTCCTGTGTGTTTCAGTGTGTACCCTGTGTGTTTCAGTGTTTCCTGTGTGTATCAGTGTGTTTCCCGTGTGTATTAGTGTGTTTCCTGTGTGTTTCAGTGTGTTTCCTGTGTGTTTCAGTGTGTTTCCTGTGTGTTTCAGTGTGTTTCCTGTGTGTTTCAGTGTTTTTCCTGTGTGTTTCAGTGTGTTTCAGTGTGTTTCCTGTGTGTTTCAGTGTTTTTCCTGTGTGTTTCAGTGTGTTTCAGTGTGTTTCCTGTGTGTTTCAGTGTTTTTCCTGTGTGTTTCAGTGTGTTTCCTGTGTGTTTCAGTGTGTTTCCTGTGTGTTTCAGTGTGTTTCCTGTGTGTTTCAGTGTGTTTCCTGTGTGTTTCAGTGTTTTTCCTGTGTGTTTCAGTGTGTTTCCTGTGTGTTTCAGTGTGTTTCCTGTGTGTTTCAGTGTGTTTCCTGTGTGTTTCAGTGTTTTTCCTGTGTGTTTCAGTGTGTTTCAGTGTGTTTCCTGTGTGTTTCAGTGTGTTTCCTGTGTGTTTCAGTGTGTTTCAGTGTGTTTCCTGTGTGTTTCAGTGTTTTTCCTGTGTGTTTCAGTGTGTTTCAGTGTGTTTCCTGTGTGTTTCAGTGTGTTTCCTGTGTGTTTCAGTGTGTTTCCTGTGTGTTTCAGTGTGTTTCCTGTGTGTTTCAGTGTGTTTCCTGTGTGTTTCAGTGTTTTTCCTGTGTTTCAGTGTGTTCCCTGTGTGTTTCAGTGTGTTTCCTGTGTATCAGTGTGTTTCCTGTGTGTTTTCTGTGTGTTTCAGTGTGTTTCCTGTGTTTCAGTGTGTTTCCTGTGTGTTTCAGTGTGTTTCCTGTGTGTTTCAGTGTTTTTCCTGTGTGTTTCAGTGTGTTTCCTGTGTGTTTCAGTGTGTTTCAGTGTGTTTCCTGTGTGTTTCAGTGTTTTTCCTGTGTGTTTCAGTGTGTTTCAGTGTGTTTCCTGTGTGTTTCAGTGTGTTCCCTGTGTGTTTCAGTGTGTTTCCTGTGTATCAGTGTGTTTCCTGTGTGTTTTCTGTGTTTCAGTGTGTTTCCTGTGTTTCAGTGTGTTTCCTGTGTGTTTCAGTGTGTTTCCTGTGTGTTTCAGTGTGTTTCATGTGTGTTTCAGTGTGTTTCCTGTGTGTTTCAGTGTGTTTCCTGTGTGTTTCAGTGTGTTCCCTGTGTGTTTCAGTGTGTTTCCTGTGTATCAGTGTGTTTCAGTGTGTTTTCTGTGTGTTTCAGTGTGTTTCCTGCGTGTATCAGTTTCAATGTGTTTCCTGTGTATCAGTGTGTTTCAGTGTGTTTCCTGTGTATCAGTGTGTTTCAGTGTGTTTTATGTGTGTTTCAGTGTGTTTCCTGTGTGTTTCAATGTGTTTCAAAGAAATCAATGGAAATTCTGGTATTTCCTGTTTCGTGTGTGTTTCCTGTTTCGTGTGTGTTTCCTGTGTATTCCGTGTGCGTTTCTTGTTTCATTGTGTTTCCTGTGTGTTTCGGTGTTTTGCGTGTGTTTCCTGTGAGTTTCGGTGTGTTTCCTGTGTGTTCCAGTGTGTTTTCTGTGTGTTTTAGTGTTTCTCAATGTGTTTCAGTGTGTTTCCTGTGTGTTTCAGTGTGTTTCCTGTGTGTTTCAATGTGTTCCCTGTGTGTTTCAGTGTTTTTCCCGTGTGTATCAGTGTGTTTCAGTATGTTTCCTGTGTGTTTCAGTATGTTTCCTGTGTGTTTCAGTATGTTTCCTGTGTGTTTCAGTGTGTTTCCTGTGTGTTTCACCGTGTTCCCTCTGTGTGTTGATTAACAATGAACAGCATAGACACGTACTGTTAAATAACTCTACTAATGATATCAGCTGAGCCAAGGTTTGAGCTGAGCCAAGGTTTGAGCTGAGCCAAGATTTGAGCTGAGCCAAGGTTTGAGCTGAGCCAAGGTTTGAGCTGAGCCAAGGTTTGAGCTGAGCCAAGGTTTGAGCTGAGCCAAGGTTTGAGCTGAGCTGAAAGAAGAACTACTGAACTACTGACTTGTGAAGCAAAGAACTGGATTTTTGAGTGTAACTTCTGTGGAAACATGAAGTGTAAAGATAGATAGATAGAGAGAGAGAGAGAGAGAGAGAGAGAGAGAGAGAGAGAGAGAGAGAGAGAGAGAGAGAGAGAGAGAGAGAGAGAGAGAGAGAGAGAGAGAATATACATAATATGAAGGGGCGACAAAAATATGGGAAATTGAAGAAGAGAGAAGGGACGATGGAAGAAGAAGAAGGGGAGGCATGGGAGCACGAGGGTGGAAATGGGATGAGGGAGGGTAGGACGAGGGAGAAAAAAGGGTGAGGAAAGAACCTGATTAGAGATTTTTTTAGATTTTGTTGCCGAAGCTGCTAGAATATTGTGCACCCCATATCAATCCTGTGGACGGTAGCGCAAGAGCATATGGATTCGCAAATAGCCTAGGAATTCGGCCCCAAAAGAGTTAACAGGAGTTCATCTGGATTTAGACCTACAATTGACTTATCTGCTGCAAGAAAATTTAGAAAATTTGCTTAATATATCTGGTATCTTATTCTCGTTAACAAAATATCGTGACATATCACATACATTATTATTATGCTATCTGTATATTCCTCAATAAATGACAATAAATCCCATAGTGCTCAAGAAAGTGACGATAGGACTGGTAACATACTTTGCATTTGGTTTGATCATCATCTGTGTGTCTGCCAAACTGCCACAAGTACTTGCAACTAAGCATAAGCCTGGTCACTACAACATCAGTCTGTTTACATTGCAAGTTGCTCAATAAGCGTACTTATCTACGTTCTTACATTGGATGATCGATCTACTTAGGCTTCTAACTGCATTCCTATAACATTCAGTTTCATTATTTACTTCTCTCCTAATTCTATTCCTAATGCTAGACACACACACACACACACACACACACACACACACACACCAAAGTTATATTCAGCATTTGCCCAGGAGGCCTGGTCTCAGACCGGGCCGCGGGGGCGTTGACCCCCGGAACTCTCTCCAGGTAAACTCCAGGTAAACTCCAGGGTACTTTTTTGGCTAATTTATTAACGCTAATCATAAAGGAGCAGTCCACTGTGTGATGGAATCCATTATAATTGTACGTTAATTCCTTTCCCCGAATTTTTGAGAATCTATACCTGGCTTCTACAATGAGCGTGTAATTAGTCAAGGGCCTTCAGTGATGACATAGAATCAATAACAATCATAGAGTCAAACTCAGTGTCAAAAGTTATCTCTAGCGCCATTAGAACGACAAGCAATTCAGTCTGCAGTGTAGACGCCCAATTATTAATTATTATGGCTAACTCAGCAAAGTTCCCATCGTTCTTAACTAAGGCAGTGTCAACAGGAGCAGATGCATCCGTGCCAGTACACTCATGCTGAGATCCCTAGGCATTTATAACTTGTGTTAACTTTTCACTAACAGTTAAGTGAGAAATTTCTTCTTGCTTTTACAAGTGATTTAACGAAGGGGTTACTAGTGGTGAGGTTCTTGGTAAGGGCTTGCAGGTATGTGATATTAAATGAACTCATTCATGGAGGGGTGAAATGCTCTTGTTGTCTACAGTGATACAGTTCATAAAAGTTATAAAACTTAATATAATTGTATGCTTCCATAACCAATTTAGATATATGTGTATTTATTTCTAGACATTAAATAAGATGTGTAGTGACAGTGTCTGGTTCATTTCTTAACATTCTAATACCAAGTACAATGTTAATCTCAATCATCATATCACTGGTACTAGGAACACCAAGCTCCTTCCTCATATTAGGAACCTTGGTAGATTTAAGACAGCCAAAAATAATTCTGAGAGCTTCATTTTACACTAGCTCCAGTGGCCGTAGAGAACTTTCCTTACCTAATATTAACATGGGTGCAGCATGATCAATTAAGGATCTAACATATGCTATGTATATCATTCTGACTAAATGCTTCACGAGCATTTGGTCTGTCTTTGTATTTTTTATTTAGTTGTGATAGCAGGAGCCCGTAAAGTATAATTATACAGAAAATTCCGAGACTGAAGAGAATAGGAAACAGCAACGGTAGTAACATCAGTAGCAACGGCAGAAACAGCATGAGCAGCATGGTAGTAACATCAACAACAGCGATAATGACATCATCATCAGCAGAAACACAATAGTAGCAACAGCAGCAACGGTAGTAACATCTGCAGCAGAAACAGCAGCAGCACAGTACTGGCAACAACAGCAACAGTAGTAACATCATCAGTAGCAGCAGAAACATCAACAGCAGCAACGGTAGCAGCAGCAGCAGCAATAGTAATAGCATAAGCAGCAACAGTAAAAGCATCAGCAGCAACAGTAGTACCATCAACTGAGAGAGAGAGAGAGAGAGAGAGATAGAGGTATGGAAACACGAGAAGCTAGTCCATCAGCATTCTGTCTGCCAACATAAGGAACGTTCATGATCATTGAGGTTAGTCGTGAGCTCACTTTTAGCACTGAGGTTAGTCGTGAGCTCACTTTTAGCACTGAGGTTAGTCGTGAGCTCACTTTTAGCACTGAGGTTAGTCGTGAGCTCACTGTTAAACAGTGTCGTGTCGTGAAAAAAAAATCCTAGGACATTTAAGTTTATTTTGATAAGGCTCAAGCATAAATATTAATAAACATTTGTTTTTAATAATTGATAATTGAGTGAAATTCTTAAATACTTCCCCTTAGCAAAGACTCAATTATTTTTGCTGTAAATTCCTGGCCATTTGTAAAGACTTTGCAGTAATTCCGCATCATCTGACAGAAATGGCGAAGCTCTGCACCTTTTTCTTGGGCTGGAAAATTTCTGAAGACTTCATACGTTAGAGAGCAGAGAAGCTGCTGCACTCTACAGCTGGAGTTTACCTGGAGTTTACCTGAAGAGGGTTTCGGGGATCAACGCCCCCGCGGCTCGGTCTGAGACCAGGCCTCAAGGTGGATCAGGGTCTGATCAACCAGGCTGTTACTGCTAGCCGCACGCAAACCGACGTACCTATATATATATATATATATATATATATATATATATATATATATATATATATATATATATATATATATATATATATATATATATCCTCTTGTCAACTTATTTTTTTCTTGTTTCTCTTAATTCATTTTCAAAATAACCAACGATACTGTATAAAACTGCAAATATATTTCGTATATAAAAACCACATTACATCACATGAAGCTCATACGCAGCTGTGTGTAAGGTACGACATTTGTCACAATGCAGCTGTCAGCGGAATAATTACATTGAGATAATTTCTGGTTGATACTAATTTATCCTGAGATAATTGTCAGCCGCAATGCAGTCACGGAATTATTATATTCACGGAAAAACTTAATTTAGTACATTTTCCAAATAAAATCGTTATTAAATATATGTGAATGGTATAAAACAATTCTCAAAATCATTATTAATCCACAGTGGAACCCTCATTAACACTGTGTAATGTAATTTGCGAATAAATCTGAATTTGTTGTGTACAGTCGTTGGTGCTCATGTAACTGTGTGTGTGAGC
>NC_091300.1:5775458-5825458 GCF_038502225.1 Cherax quadricarinatus | reverse complement strand
GTGAGACTGCAACACACTTCTCCGGTAGCCCACAAAATATTTTTTTTCTCAGCTGTGTCTTGCTTTTCCTACAAGAATTTTTTCATTCATCACCTCCGACGCTTTGGTCTCTCGTCTCCACCATCTGTCATCTCGTTAATCTGCATCATCACACCATTTCCTACGAAAGAAGCAACTATCTTCAGACCCTATTGCTGTATCTTTTGTGTCTTCGTCTTGGATTGAAAGGTCTCTTTTCATTACTGTACTCTCTCTCTCTCTCTCTCTCTCTCTCTCTCTCTCTCTCTCTCTCTCTCTCTCTCTCTCTCTCTCTCTCTCTCTCTCTCTCCGAAGTTCTTTAAGACATCTCCAAAGCAGTACAGGACTCTACCCCGAGGCGTCTTCAATGCTCAGGAGCCTATCTCATGACGTCTTCATATCAGGACTAAATCAAGGTGCCGTCAAAGAGTCAGGACTCTCCCTAAAGACGCTTTCAGGAGAGCAGGACTCTACGTTACCTCAAATGACGGTTCCTCCATAATTAGTTCTCTAGTGTGTTTGTCTCTCAGCATCCTCATTCCTTTGTGTCTCTTCTCTGGGTATATTATTCTCCCTATTCTATACAGCTCCATTTCTTTCCCTTCTGTTACCCTTTCAATGTCTTCCCCTCTGTCTCCTTACCAACCTTCTCCTACTTTCTCTTTCATCCCCTTGCCCAACCTACACTCCACCCTCTTCCCCCCTTCCATCTTTCACATTTCCCTTTACATCATTGTCCCTTTCCACTTTCCTCTGCCACTGCTGCTCTCCTCCCTCTCTCCCACCTCTCTTCCCTCTCTCCCCACTCCCTTCCCCACCACGGGGTAAGCGGGCGGGCTACACCCAGAGGAGTAATTTAAATACAATTATCACCCGGCCTCCAGATTGACAGGACAAAGACCGTTGGGGAGTTTCGCGCCAAAATGGTCTTGGATTTCTTTGGCCACTCAGAGAGGATGATACGGTGGTTCCAATTTCTAAATCATGCTGTTTCAAAGCAACCTCAAGAGTTCTCTGTGGACTGGTAAAGACACTACTGTAGACGATAGAAACTACGTAGCTACAAGAATGAAAATACTACACATTCACGAAAAAGAAGTAGCAGTTAGAGGTGTAAATAGAGTAACGCTCTCTGAGGGGCCTGCAGGGTCTTCCCCCTCGCCCCTCCATGGCGCGACAATTGGTAAATGGGGTGCCGGTTAGGGGCCTGAATCCCCCTCGTTAGAAGGAGCAGTAATACGATAGCAGATTTCTTTCCGCATGAGAGGGACTCAAGAGTGGAATTATTGCGGGTTTCGCAACTCGTATTTATTACTTGATGTTTTAGTGGGAGAATGAAGCAACGTCAACACCTGCTGCCTCTTCGCTTCATATACAGGAATTCAAGACGCCAACAACATTACTCACCATTTAATAATCTAAGCCTAAACTAATTTCATCCATTCAGATAACAAATATTCTATAGCATTTACCCCTCCCAAAAATGGTATTGCTGTCTGTGTTAGTTGCGGACTTGAGCGAGTGTTATTGCAAGCGAACACTCCCGTCCTGCAGAAGGGGAAACAGAAGCCGCCATTGCTTCCTCCCTCACTGTGAGTGGATCTCGCATAGGAATTAATTTATGCAGATTGGAGGCTGCTGTTTTAAGGGAAAGATTCTTAAACACTGAAGCGAAAACATTTGTGGTTTGTTTACATTCATAGCGCTCATTATCACACATTTACTTAGTGTTGCTGGCTGATACTGTGGACGCTGGTTCATGGTGTTGATACTGTGGATGCTGGTTTGTGGTGTTGATACTGTGGACGCTGGTTTGTGGTGTTGATACTGTGGACGCTGGTTTGTGGTGTTGATACTGTGGATGCTGGTTTGTGGTGTTGATACTGTGGATGCTGGTTTGTGGTGTTGATACTGTGGACGCTGGTTTATGGTGTTGATACTGTGGATGCTGGTTTGTGGTGATGATACTGTGGACGCTGGTTTGTGGTGTTGATACTGTGGACGCTGGTTTATGGTGTTGATACTGTGGATGCTGGTTTGTGGTGTTGATACTGTGGACGCTGGTTTATGGTGATGATACTGTGGATGCTGGTTTGTGGTGTTGATACTGTGGACGCTGGTTTATGGTGATGATACTGTGGACGCTGGTTTATGTTGTTGATACTGTGGACGCTGGTTTATGGTGTTGATACTGTAGACGCTGGTTTATGGTGTTCATACTGTGGACGCTGGTTTGTGGTGTTCATACTGTGGGCGCTGGTTTGTGGTGTTGATACTGTGCACTCTGGTTTGTGGTGTTGATACTGTAGACGCTGGTTTGTGGTGTTGATACTGTGGACTCTGGTTTATGGTGTTGATACTGTGGACGCTGGTTTGTGGTGTTCATACTGTGGGCGCTGGTTTGTGGTGTTGATACTGTGGACGCTGGTTTGTGGTGTTGATACTGTGGACTCCATGTTTGTGAAGTTGATACTGTAGACGCTGGTTTGTGGTGTTGATACTGTGGACGCTGGTTTATGGTGTTGATACTGTGGACGCTGGTTTATGATGTTCGTACTGTGGACGCTGGTTTATGGTGTTGATACTGTGGACGCTGGTTTGTCGTGTTGATACTGTGGACTCTGGTTTGTGGTGTTGATATTTTGGACGCTGGTTTATGGTGTTGATACTGTGGACGCTGGTTTATGGTGTTGAAACTGTGGACGCTGGTTTATAGTGTTGATACTGTGGACGCTGGTTTGTGATGTTGATACTGTGGACGCTGGTTTATGGTGTTGATACCTGTGGACGCTGGTTTGTGGTGTTGATACTGTGGACGCTGGTTTGTGGTGTTGATACTGTGGACGCTGGTTTGTGGTGTTGATACTGTGGACGCCGGAATGTTTTTCTTGCTGACACTGTGGATGCTGGACTGTGTTTGCTGACACTGTGAACGCTGGACTGTGTTTGTTGCTGACACTGTGAACGCTGGACTGTGTTTGCTGACACTGTGAACGCTGAAATGTGTTTGCTGACACTGTGAACGCTGGGCTGTGTTTGTTGCTGACACTGTGAACGCTGGACTGTGTTTGCTGACGCTGTGAACGCTAGACTGTGTTTGTTGACACTATGAACGCTGCACAGTGTTTGTTGCTGACACTGTGAACGCTGGACTGTGTTTGCTGACACTGTGAACGCTAGACTGTGTTTGCTGACACTGTGAACGCTAGACTCTGTTTTCTGACACTGTGAACACTTGACTGTGTTTGCTGACACTGTGAATGCTGGACTGTGTTTTCTGACACTGTGAACACTGGACTGTGTTTGCTGACACTGTGAACGCGGGACTGTGTTTGCTGACACTGTGAACGCTGGACTGTGTTTGCTGACACCGTGAACATTGGACTGTGTTTGCGGACACTATGAACAGTGGACTGTGTTTGCTGACACTGTGAATGCTGGACTATGTTTGTTGACACTGTGAACACTGGACTGTCTTTGCTGACACTATGAACACTGAACTGTGTTTGCTGACACTGTGAATGCTGGACTGTGTTTGCTGACACTGTGAACGCTGGACTGTGTTTGCTGACACTGTGAACACTGGACTGTGTTTGCTGACACTGTGAACGCTAGACTGTGTTTGCTAACACTGTGAACACTGGACTGTGTTTGCTGACACTGTGAACACTGGACTGTGTTTGCTGACACTATGAACACTGGACTGTGTTTGCTGACACTATGAATGCTGGACTGTGTTTGCTGACACTGTGAACACTGGACTGTCTTTGCTGACACTATGAACACTGAACTGTGTTTTCTGACACTGTGAACACTGGACTGTGTTTGCTGACACTGTGAATGCTGGACTGTGTTTTCTGACACTGTGAGCACTGGACTGTGTTTGCTGACACTGTGAACGCTGGACTGTGTTTTCTGACACTGTGAACACTGGACTGTGTTTGCTGACGCTGTGAACGCTGGACTGTGTTTGCTGACACTGTGAACACTGGACTGTGTTTGCTGACACTGTGAATGCTGGACTGTGTTTGCTGACATTATGAACACTGGACTGTGTTTGCTGACACTGTGAATGCTGGACTGTGTTTGCTGACACTGTGAACGCTGGACTGTGCTTGCTGACACTATGAACACTGGACTGTGTTTGCTGACACTGTGAACGCTGGACTGTGTTTCCTAACACTTTGAACACTGGACTGTGTTTGCTGACACTCTGAACACTGGACTGTGTTTGCTGACACTATGAACACTGGACTGTGTTTGCTGAGACTGTGAATGCTGGACTGTGTTTTCTGACACTGTGAATGCTGGACTGTGTTTGCTGACACTGTGAACGCTGGACTGTGTTTGCTGACACTGTGAACGCTGGACTGTGTTTGCTGACACTGTGAACACTGGACTGTGTTTGCTGACACTGTGAATGCTGGAGTGTGTTTTCAGACACTGTGAACACTGGACTGTGTTTGCTGACACTGTGAACGCTGGACTGTGTTTGCTGACACTGTGAACGCTGGACTGTGTTTGCTGACACTGTGAACACTGGACTGTGTTTGCTGACACTATGAACAGTGGACTGTGTTTGCTGACACTGTGAATGCTGGACTGTGTTTGCTAACACTGTGAACACTGGACTGTGATTGCTGACACTATGAACACTGGACTGTGTTTGCTGACACTGTGAATGCTGGACTGTGTTTTCTGATACTGTGAACACTGGACTGTGTTTGCTGACACTATGAACACTGGACTGTGTTTGCTGACACTGTGAATGCTGGACTGTGTTTGCTGACACTGTGAACGCTGGACTGTGTTTGCTGACACTGTGAACACTGGACTGTATTTGCTGACACTGTGAGCGCTGGACTGTGTTTGCTAACACTGTGAACACTGGACTGTGTTTGCTGACACTGTGAACACTGGACTGTGTTTGCTGACACTATGAACACTGGACTGTGTTTGCTGACACTGTGAATGCTGGACTGTGTTTTCTGACACTGTGAACACTGGACTGTGTTTGCTGACACTGTGAACGCTGGACTGTGTTTGCTGACACTGTGAACACTGGACTGTGTTTGCTGACACTGTGAATGCTGGACTGTGTTTTCTGACACTATGAACACTTTACTGTGTTTGCTGACACTATGAACACTGGACTGTGCTTGCTGACACTGTGAATGCTGGACTGTGTTTTCTGACACTGTGAACACTGGACTGTGTTTGCTGACATTATGAACACTGGACTGTGTTTGCTGACACTGTGAATGCTGGACTGTGTTTGCTGACACTGTGAACGCTGGACTGTGCTTGCTGACACTATGAACACTGGACTGTGTTTGCTGACACTGTGAACGCTGGACTGTGTTTCCTAACACTGTGAACACTGGACTGTGTTTGCTGACACTGTGAACACTGGACTGTGTTTGCTGACACTATGAACACTGGACTGTGTTTGCTGACACTGTGAATGCTGCACTGTGTTTTCTGACACTGTGAATGCTGGACTGTGTTTGCTGACACTGTGAACTCTGGACTGTGTTTGCTGACACTGTGAACGCTGGACTGTGTTTGCTGACACTGTGAACACTGGACTGTGTTTGCTGACACTGTGAATGCTGGAGTGTGTTATCAGACACTGTGAACACTGGACTGTGTTTGCTGACACTGTGAACGCTGGACTGTGTTTGCTGACACTGTGAACGCTGGACTGTGTTTGCTGACACTGTGAACACTGGACTGTGTTTGTTGACACTATGAACAGTGGACTGTGTTTGCTGACACTGTGAATGCTGGACTGTGTTTGCTAACACTGTGAACACTGGACTGTGATTGCTGACACTATGAACACTGGACTGTGTTTGCTGACACTGTGAATGCTGGACTGTGTTTTCTGATACTGTGAACACTGGACTGTGTTTGCTGACACTATGAACACTGGACTGTGTTTGCTGACACTGTGAATGCTGGACTGTGTTTGCTGACACTGTGAACGCTGGACTGTGTTTGCTGACACTGTGAACACTGGACTGTATTTGCTGACACTGTGAGCGCTGGACTGTGTTTGCTAACACTGTGAACACTGGACTGTGTTTGCTGACACTGTGAACACTGGACTGTGTTTGCTGACACTATGAACACTGGACTGTGTTTGCTGACACTGTGAATGCTGGACTGTGTTTGCTGACACTGTGAACGCTGGACTGTGTTTGCTGACACTGTGAACGCTGGACTGTGTTTGCTGACACTGTGAACACTGGACTGTGTTTGCTGACACTGTGAATGCTGGACTGTGTTTTCTGACACTGTGAACACTTTACTGTGTTTGCTGACACTATGAACACTGGACTGTGCTTGCTGACACTGTGAATGCTGGACTGTGTTTTCTGACACTGTGAACACTGGACTGTGTTTGCGACACTGTGAACACTGGACTGTGTTTGCTGACACTGTGAACACTAGACTGTGTTTGCTGACACTGTGAACGCTGGACTGCGTTTTCTGACACTGTGAACGCTGGACTGTGTTTGTTGCTGACACTGAACGCTGGGCTGTATTTGCTGACACTGTGAACGCTGGACTGTGTTTGCTGACACTATGAACACTGGACTGTGTTTGCTGACACTATGAACACTGGACTGTGTTTGCTGACACTGTGAACGCCGGACAGTGTTTCCTAACACTGTGAACACTGGACTGTGTTTGCTGACACTGTGAACACTGGACTGTGTTTGCTGACACTATGAACACTGGACTGTGTTTGCTGACACTGTGAATGCTGGACTGTGTTTTCTGACACTGTGAACACTGTACTGTGTTTGCTGACACTGTGAACGCTGGACTGTGTTTGCTGACACTGTGAACGCTGGACTGTGTTTGCTGACACTGTGAACACTGGACTATGTTTGCTGACACTGTGAATGCTGGACTGTGTTTTCAGACACTGTGAACACTGGCCTGTGTTTGCTGACACTGTGAACGCTGGACTGTGTTTGCTGGCACTGTGAACGCTGGACTGTGTTTGCTGACACTGTGAACACTGGACTGTGTTTGCTGACACTATAAACAGTGGACTGTGTTGTGTTTGCTGACACTGTGAATGCTGGACTGTGTTTGCTGACACTGTGAACACTGGACTGTGTTTGCTGACACTATGAACACTGGACTGTGTTTGCTGACACTGTGAATGCTGGACTGTGTTTTCTGACACTGGGAACACTGGACTGTGTTTGCTGACACTATGAACACTGGACTGTGTTTGCTGACACTGTGAATTCTGGAATGTGTTTGCTGACACTGTAAACGCTGGACTGTGTTTGCTGACACTGTGAATGCTGGACTGTGTTTTCTGACACTGTGAACACTGGACTGTGTTTGCTGACACTATGAACACTGGACTGTGTTTGCTGACACTGTGAATGCTGGACTGTGTTTTCTGACACTGGGAACACTGGACTGTGTTTGCTGACACTATGAACACTGGACTGTGTTTGCTGACACTGTGAACACTGGACTGTGTTTGCTGACACTATGAACACTGGACTGTGTTTGCTGACACTGTGAATGCTGGACTGTGTTTTCTGACACTGTGAACACTGGACTGTGTTTGCTGACACTGTGAACGCTGGACTGTGTTTGCTGACACTGTGAACACTGGACTGTGTTTGCTGACACTGTGAATGCTGGACTGTGCTTGCTGACACTGTGAATGCTGGACTGTGTTTGCTGACACTGTGAACACTGGACTGTGTTTGCTGACACTATGAACACTGGACTGTGTTTGCTGACACTGTGAATGCTGGACTGTGTTTTCTGACACTGTGAACACTGGACTGTGTTTGCTGACACTGTGAACACTGGACTGTGTTTGCTGACACTGTGAATGCTGGACTGTGTTTTCTGACACTGTGAACACTTTACTGTGTTTGCTGACACTATGAACACTGGACTGTGCTTGCTGACACTGTGAATGCTGGACTGTGTTTTCTGACACTGTGAACACTGGACTGTGTTTGCGACACTGTGAACACTGGACTGTTTGCTGACACTGTGAACACTGGACTGTGTTTGCTGACACTGTGAACGCTGGACTGTGTTTTCTGACACTGTGAACGCTGGACTGTGTTTGTTGCTGACACTGAACGCTGGGCTATATTTGCTGACACTGTGAACGCTGGACTGTGTTTGCTGACACTATGAACACTGGACTGTGTTCGCTGACACTATGAACACTGGACTGTGTTTGCTGACACTGTGAACGCCGGACAGTGTTTCCTAACACTGTGAACACTGGACTGTGTTTGCTGACACTGTGAACACTGGACTGTGTTTGCTGACACTGTGAACACTGTACTGTGTTTGCTGACACTGTGAACGCTGGACTGTGTTTGCTGACACTGTGAACGCTGGACTGTGTTTGCTGACACTGTGAACACTGGACTATGTTTGCTGACACTGTGAATGCTGGACTGTGTTTTCAGACACTGTGAACACTGGACTGTGTTTGCTGACACTGTGAACGCTGGACTGTGTTTGCTGACACTGTGAACGCTGGACTGTGTTTGCTGACACTGTGAACACTGGACTGTGTTTGCTGACACTATGAACAGTGGACTGTGTTTGCTGACACTGTGAATGCTGGACTGTGTTTGCTGACACTGTGAACACTGGACTGTGTTTGCTGACACTATGAACACTGGACTGTGTTTGCTGACACTGTGAATGCTGGACTGTGTTTTCTGACACTGTGAACACTGGACTGTGTTTGCTGACACTATGAACACTGGACTGTGTTTGCTGACACTGTGAATGCTGGACTGTGTTTGCTGACACTGTAAACGCTGGACTGTGTTTGCTGACACTGTGAACACTGGACTGTATTTGCTGACACTGTGAACTCTGGACTGTGTTTGCTAACACTGTGAACACTGGACTGTGTTTGCTGACACTGTGAACACTGGACTGTGTTTGCTGACACTATGAACACTGGACTGTGTTTGCTGACACTGTGAATGCTGGACTGTGTTTTCTGACACTGTGAACACTGGACTGTGTTTGCTGACACTGTGAACGCTGGACTGTGTTTGCTGACACTGTGAACACTGGACTGTGTTTGCTGACACTGTGAATGCTGGACTGTGTTTTCTGACACTGTGAACACTTTACTGTGTTTGCTGACACTATGAACACTGGACTGTGCTTGCTGACACTGTGAATGCTGGACTGTGTTTTCTGACACTGTGAACACTGGACTGTGTTTGCGACACTGTGAACACTGGACTGTGTTTGCTGACACTGTGAACACTGGACTATGTTTGCTGACACTGTGAACGCTGGACTGTGTTTTCTGACACTGTGAACGCTGGACTGTGTTTGTTGCTGACACTGAACGCTGGACTGTATTTGCTGACACTGTGAACGCTGGACTGTGTTTGCTGCTGACACTGAACGCTGGACTGTATTTGTTGCTGACACTGTGAACACTGGACTGTGTTTGCTGACACTGTGAACGCTGGACTGTGCTTGTTGCTGACACTGTGAACGCTGGACTGTGTTTGCTGACACTGTGAACGCTAGACTGTGTTTGCTGACACTGTGAAGGCTGGACTGTGTTTGTTTCTGACACTGTGAACGCTGGACTGTGTTTGCTGACACTGTGAACGCTAGACTGTGTTTGCTGACACTGTGAACGCTGGACTGTGTTTTCTGACACTGTGAACACTGGACTGTGTTTGCTGACACTGTGAACGCTGGACTGTTTGCTGACACTGTGAACACTGTACTGTGTTTGCTGACACTGTGAACGCTGGACTGTGTTTGCTGACACTGTGAACACTGAACTGTTTTTGCTGACACTGTGAACGCTGGACTGTGTTTGCTGACACTGTGAACGCTGGACTGTGTTTGCTGACACTGTGAACGCTGGACTCTGTCTGCTGATACTGTGAACGCTGGACTGTGTTTGCTGACACTGTGAATGCTGGTCTGTGTTTACTGACACTGTGAACACTGAACTGTGTTTGCTGACACTGTGAACACTGGAGTGTGTTTGCTGACACTGTGAACGCTGGACTGTGCTTGTTGCTGACACTGTGAACACTGGACTATGTTTGCTGACACTGTGAATGCTAGACTGTGTTTGCTGACACTGTGAACGCTGGACTCTGTTTGTTGCTGACACTGTGAACGCTGGACTGTGTTTGCTGACACTGTGAACGCTGGACTGTGTTTGCTGACGCTGTGAACACTGGACTGTGTTTGCTGACACTGTGAACGCTGGACTGTGTTTGTTGCTGACACTGTGAACGCTGGACTGTGTTTGCTGACACTGTGAACGCTGGACTCTGTTTGTTGCTGACACTGTGAACGCTGGACTGTGTTTGCTGACACTGTGAACGCTGGACTGTGTTTGTTGCTGACACTGTGAACGCTGGACTGTGTTTGCTGACACTGTGAACGCTGGACTGTGTTTGTTGCTGACACTGTGAACGCTGGACTGTGTTTGCTGACGCTGTGAACACTGGACTGTGTTTGTTGCAGACACTGTGAAAGCTGGACTGTGTTTGCTGACACTGTGAACGCTGGACTGTGTTTGTTGCTGACACTGTGAAAGCTGGACTGTGTTTGCTGACACAAGGTCTCAGCTTTCGCTCTAAAAACCAGTTCACTCAGCTACTATATTCACTACTTTGGCACCTTAACATGACTATCCTATCTCTTCTAATTAATATGTCTGTCTTCTCTCTTCTAGCTACTGAAGCGGAGGAAAACCTTTGTAATAGGTGCAGATGATCTGTCGAGGGTTTCTACATTCTGTTATATTATTACAGGTTGATATATTATTGCTGAGGTTGTGACGGAGTGGTCGTGGTGGTGAGGAGGAACGTGTTGGAGGGAGAGAGTGGTGGTAGGGTGAAGGTGTGAGTGTTGGAGAGAGTGGCAGTGGTGTAGCTGTGTTGGAGGGAATGGTTGTTGGGATGGGTGGTGGGTCTTGCATTACAGGATGTGGTCTCAGACCATCCCACGTGTTGTAAGCTGATAATTGAATACCATTATAATGTATAATAGGTGACATGCCCACCCCTCCTCTCTCTCTCTCTCTCTCTCTCTCCCTCTCTCTCTCTCTCTCTCTCTCTCTCTCTCTCTCTCTCTCTCTCTCTCTCTCTCTCTCTCTCTCTCTCTCTCTCTCTCTCTCTCTCTCTCTCTCTCTCTCTCCCGCCGATAAAACCAGTAATATATAGGACAAATTGGCAGAATTAAATTTTAGATATTGCCTCTGACGTGGTTAGCATATTGTACACCCGTGTTAGATATTGTACACCCGTGTTAGATATTGTACACCCGTGATAGATATTGTACACCCGTGTTAGATATTGTACACCCGTGTTAGATATTGTACACCCGTGATAGATATTGTACACCCGTGTTAGATATTGTACACCCGTGTTAGATATTGTACACCCGTGATAGATATTGTACACCCGTGTTAGATATTGTACACCCGTGTTAGATATTGTACACCCGTGATAGATATTGTACACCCGTGTTAGATATTGTACACCCGTGTTAGATATTGTACACCCGTGATAGATATTGTACACCCGTGTTAGATATTGTACACCCGTGTTAGATATTGTACACCCGTGTTCCCGTGTTAGATATTGTACACCCGTGATAGATATTGTACACCCGTGATAGATATTGTACACCCGTGTTAGATATTGTACACCCGTGTTAGATATTGTACACCCGTGATAGATATTGTACACCCGTGTTAGACATTGTACACCCGTGTTAGATATTGTACACCCGTGATAGATATTGTACACCCGTGTTAGATATTGTACACCCGTGTTAGATATTGTACACCCGTGATAGATATTGTACACCCGTGTTAGATATTGTACACCCGTGTTAGATATTGTACACCCGTGATAGATATTGTACACCCGTGTTAGATATTGTACACCCGTGTTAGATATTGTACACCCGTGTTCCCGTGTTAGATATTGTACACCCGTGATAGATATTGTACACCCGTGTTAGATATTGTACACCCGTGTTAGATATTGTACACCCGTGTTAGATATTGTACACCCGTGTTAGATATTGTACACCAGTGATAGATATTGTACACCCGTATTAGATATTGTACACCCGTGATAGATATTGTACACCCGTGTTAGATATTGTACACCCGTGTTAGATATTGTACACCCGTGATAGATATTGTACACCCGTGTTAGATATTGTACACCCGTGTTAGATATTGTACACCCGTGTTCCCGTGTTAGATATTGTACACCCGTGATAGATATTGTACACCCGTGTTAGATATTGTACACCCGTGTTAGATATTGTACACCCGTGTTCCCGTGTTAGATATTGTACACCCGTGTTAGATATTGTACACCCGTGTTAGATATTGTACACCCGTGTTACATATTGTACACCCGTGTTAGATATTGTACACCCGTGTCAGATATTGTACACCCGTGTTAGATATTGTACACCCGTGTTAGATATTGTACACCCGTGTTAGATATTGTACACCCGTGTTAGATATTGTGCACCCGTGTTAGATATTGTACACCCGTGTTAGATATTGTACACCCGTGTTAGATATTGTACTCCCGTGTTAGATATTGTACACCCGTGTTAGATATTGTACACCCGTGTTAGATATTGTACACCCGTGTTAGATATTGTACACCCGTGTTAGATATTGTACACCCGTGTTAGATATTGTACACCCGTGTTAGATATTGTACACCCGTATTAGATATTTTACACCCGTCTTAGATATTGTACACCCGTGTTAGATATTGTACACCCGTGTTAGATATTGTACACCCGTGTTAGATATTGTACACCCGTGTTAGATATTGTACACCCGTGTTAGATATTGTACACCCGTGATAGATATTGTACACCCGTGTTAGATATTGTACACCCGTGTTAGATATTGTACACCCGTGTTAGATATTGTACACCCGTGGTAGATATTGTACACCCGTGTTAGATATTGTACACCCGTGTTAGATATTGTGCACCCGTGTTAGATATTGTACACCCGTGTTAGATATTGTACACCCGTGTTAGATATTATACACCCGTGTTAGATATTGCACACCTGTGTTAGATATTATACACCCGTGTTAGATATTGTACACCCGTGTTAGATATTGTACACCCGTGTTAGATATTGTACACCCGTGTTAGATATTGTACACCCGTGTTAGATAATGTACACCCGTGTTAGATATTGTACACCCGTGTTAGATATTGTACACCCGTGTTAGATATTGTACACTCGTGTTAGATATTGTACACCCGTGTTAGATATTGTACACCCGTGTTAGAAATTGTACACCTGTGTTAGATATTGTACACTCGTGTTAGATATTGTACACCCGTGTTAGATATTGTACACCTGTGTTAGATATTGTACACCCGTGTTATATATTGTACACCCGTGTTAGATATTGTACACCCGTGTTATATATTGTACACCCGTGTTAGATATTGTACACCCGTGTTAGATATTGTACACTCGTGTTAGATATTGTACACCCGTGTTAGATATTGTACACCCGTGTTAGATATTGTACACCCGTGTTAGATATTGTACACCTGTGTTAGATATTGTACACTCGTGTTAGATATTGTACACCCGTGTTAGATATTGTACACCCGTGTTAGATATTGTACACCCGTGTTAGATATTGTACACCCGTGTTAGATATTGTACACCCGTGTTAGATATTGTACACCTGTGTTAGATATTGTACACCCGTGTTAGATATTGTACACCCGTGTTAGATATTGTACACCTGTGTTAGATATTGTACACCCGTGTTAGATATTGTACACCAGTGTTAGATATTGTACACCCGTGTTAGATATTGTACACCCGTGTTAGATATTGTACACCTGTGTTAGATATTGTACACTCGTGTTAGATATTGTACACCCGTGTTAGATATTGTACACCCGTGTTAGATATTGTACACCCGTGTTAGATATTGTACACCTGTGTTAGATATTGTACACCCGTGTTAGATATGCACAAGAAAGTTCCAACAGTGTTCCAGCATGTTATCACCCATAACTGTGAAATTATGTAGGACGCAGCTTCACACACACACACACACACACACACACACACACACACACACACACACACACACACACACACACACACACACACTCACACACACACACATACACACACACACACACACACACACACACACACACACACACACACACACACACACACATGGAGAAGATTATCAGGAGAAGAGTGGTGGAACACCTAGAAAGCAATGATCTCATCAACAGCAGCCAACATGGTTTCAGGGACGGGAAATCCTGTGTCACAAACCTACTGGAGTTCTATGACATGGTGACAGCAGTAAGGCAAGAGAGAGAGGGGTGGGTGGATTGCATTTTCTTGGACTGCAAGAAGGCGTTTGACACAGTTCCACACAAGAGATTGGTGCAAAAACTGGAGGACCAAGCAGGGATAACAGGGAAGGCACTACAGTGGATCAGGGAATACTTGTCAGGAAGACAGCAGCGAGTCATGGTACGTGGCGAGGTGTCAGAGTGGGCACCTGTGACCAGCGGGGTCCCGCAGGGGTCAGTCCTAGGACCAGTGCTGTTTCTGGTATTTGTGAACGACATGACGGAAGGAATAGACTCTGAGGTGTCCCTGTTTGCAGATGACGTGAAGTTGATGAGAAGAATACACTCGATCGAAGACCAGGCAGAACTACAAAGGGATCTGGACAGGCTGCAGACCTGGTCCAGCAATTGGCTCCTGGAGTTCAATCCCACCAAGTGCAAAGTCATGAAGATTGGGGAAGGGCAAAGAAGGCCGCAGACGGAGTACAGTCTATGGGGTCAGAGACTACAAACCTCACTCAAGGAAAAAGATCTTGGGGTGAGTATAACACCAGGCACATCTCCTGAAGCGCACATCAACCAAATAACTGCTGCAGCATATGGGCGCCTAGCAAACCTCAGAACAGCATTCCGACATCTTAATAAGGAATCATTCAGGACCCTGTACACCGTGTATGTTAGGCCCATATTGGAGTATGCGGCACCAGTTTGGAACCCACACCTAGCCAAGCACGTGAAGAAACTAAAGTGCAAAGGTTTGCAACAAGACTAGTCCCAGAGCTAAGAGGTATGTCCTACGAGGAGAGGTTAAGGGAAATCAACCTGACGACACTGGAGGACAGGAGAGATAGGGGGGACATGATAACGACATACAAAATACTGAGAGGAATTGACAAGGTGGACAAAGACAGGATGTTCCAGAGATTGGACACAGTAACAAGGGGACACAGTTGGAAGCTGAAGACACAGATGAATCACAGGGATGTTAGGAAGTATTTCTTCAGCCACAGAGTAGTCAGTAAGTGGAATAGTTTGGGAAGCGATGTAGTGGAGGCAGGATCCATACATAGCTTTAAGCAGAGGTATGATAAAGCTCACGGTTCAGAGAGAGTGACCTAGTAGCGATCAGTGAAGAGGCGGGGCCAGGAGCTCGGACTCGACCCCCGCAACCTCAACTAGGTGAGTACAACTAGGTGAGTACACACTCACACACACACACACACACACACACACACACACACACACACACACACACACACACACACGCACACGCACACTCGCACACACACACACACACACACACACACACACACACACACACACACACACACACACACACGCACACGCACACTCGCACACACACACACACACACACATACACACACACACACACACACACACACACACACACACACACACACACACACACACACACACACACACACATAAGTATTGCACGAAGTATTGCATTTAAATGTTGGATTCTTATGACCAGGAAATGGATGAGAGTTTATATAGTTGAATGTACAGGTTGTTGTGGTGTGTTAACCTGTGAAGGGACACATTACCACACTGTTATCTGTCTTGGAGACGGATCATGACGCGTTCCTCCAGACAGTGTTGTGGTGCTGTCACTGGAGTGCATTTTGCTATCACAAATAGTTAGATTGATTAGGCCAGCAACCAGGTTTGCAGTTTAAGTGTGTCTAAACCCTTCACCAGCAACCTTGAAGCTGGTGACGGGCTCTGGAGCCAAGAACTTAGAGATACCGTCCCTTTCCTCTGATCAGACGTGACCTGCCTCCCATTACCCAAGTGCTAAATGACTCCTGCGGGTTTAGCAGTAGAGTTAGTAACAAGAGTTGATAATGGAGATCAAAAATCGTCAAGCCGTCATAGCTAAACTTTATCACAGTCAGAATTTCGATATAAAATTTCTCCTGTGTTTTGTTTTTCAGTCAGTCTGGTGAGGCACTGGAAGCGTGACTCAGTGTTGAGCTGCGGCTTAAGTCAGATGACCTTGTTGTTATTGCCACGGAGAAGCGCTAAACACCGAGGGTTGACACAGCTGTTTGGAAATGGAAGGCGAGGAAGTTTCATTGAGGATAAAATGAGAGTACTTCTGATTCCCTGGATTAAGAGCTCTTCACCGGCGTCAAGACAATAAGACATTACGACTCCAAGAAAGGCAATAGATGTCACTGAAAAGGCTGAAATATACGCAGTGTGATGGCTGAGTGAATGTGAGCGCGACGGGCTGGAGTTTTGAGACTCTATGACCGCGGGTTCAATCCCGGCCGGGGGTATGGTTCTGAGTGAATGTCTTATTTTGTGTATCAGTCGTAATCAACCTTTATTCAACTTGAATTAAGACTTACAGGTCATAAAAACTTTGTAAATTAAGACTTGAGGATGTTTGCTAGGATGGTCCTCGTGCCGGACACACACACATGCCTCGCCCAGTTGACACTAACTGCAGACAAAACAAAATATTCTTTTAAAATTAATGAGTCTAATATTGATAACATTATATGCCTTTATTTATGTTTTAGCTGTTGTTTTGATGAGTTAGAGAGTTGTTAGAGAGTTGTTCTTCTTTTTCTTGACATCCGACAGGGTCTTTGATCCCAGAAACTGGAACTACCATTCTTTTGGATTAAATCTTATCATTCCACAAGAACTGTGTGATCCCTACTGGTTTAGCGCTTTCCCATGAGTATAGCGTTAATACAGGGTGTTGCTGATATAGACATTTGAATCTCTAGGTTATAAATTTTGACATAACAAGGTCAACTTAGAATTATTCTCATAGTTTAAGTCTAAATCTGTTTCAGTCGCTTCAGTATTGATTTTACATGAAACACACAACCACAAAGGCTGATTTTAGACATTGTATTCATTAAAATATGCAAGAGTATGTGATTGCGGATATCTGCTGGTATGTCCGTTGTCTGTATACTCTCTTGACTCTTATCCTTGATACATTAATAGTTTATCCTTAGCTATGACTACTACTAATTCCTCGGGTAAGGCTCCTCTGTGAGGAAAAAAACCATAATACGGGTGGGGATAGAACCCGCGATCAGAGAATCATAAAACTCCAGACTGATGCGTTAGCCACTGGGCCAGCTGGCTACAATAAGATACATCCAACTAGGTATATTTATACACCATAGGAAGGTTAGCATAGGCACCACTGTGACCACAAATGCAAGTTTTTATAGACGAATCTTCTGCCACACTGGCGGGAGATTCGTCTGTATAAAGTTGCATTTGTGGTTATGGTGGTGCCTATGATAACCATCCTATGGTGTATAAATATACCTAGTTGGATGTATCTTATTGTAGCCAGCTGGCCCAGTGGCTAACGCATCGGTCTGGAGTTTTATGACTCTCTGGTCGCGGGTTCTCTCCCCACCCGTATTATGGCTTTGTTTGCAATCGTGTAATTACGATTTCCTGAGTTACGCTGTGAGCTATGTAGATGACCTCTTGCAAATGATGATCAAAAGTTGAGTACTGTGCCTTGATATCTGAAATTTATTAAGTTTGTATTCTTTAGACTCCTTATTAGAGAACCTTCCTTGTGCCAAGGTCAAGCTCTAAGCCCGTAAGGATCATTTGAGCCTGGGAAATGGGCAGTAATCAGATTTAATCCAAGGAAGGGAAAACTAGATTCAGCTCCTTATATCAAGGGTTCGTCACTTGCATGAAGGCGCAGTACTGAAGGAAGACCCCCATGTTTAAGGAAGAAGGAACCGGGGGGCTTGCCGAGACCAAGGACTATCACACCATCTTGGCCGCGCGGACAAAGGGCGCGACAAACCCTGATGGTATCTTTAAGTTTGCTCCACCTCCGTCCTCAGTGGCTACTGTTGGTGTCAAGTTGACGTCCGTCTTACCCTTGAAGCTCTCCACATAAATGAGCTCTTCTGGAGAGCCTATTGTAGTTTTCTTCCTAAATTTACTTGGAGTTTTTTTCGCAATACTAAAATTTTTGCCATTACTATCGCTACTATCGTTTGTTTTGTTCGTGTCTTATGATTCTTTTTGATATATGTTAGAATTTGTCTTAAATTTGTTGCATTTAGTTATCGGATGATCTTATGGATGTAAACAGACGCAGGAGATTCAATGATTGATACCCAAAGAAGAGAGAACTCATAGAGGATATTCACTATTGTGGGGAGTCCTGCGGGAGGCGTCGGAGCTCATTAACGAAGGAGTGGTAAGGGGAGATTCCCTCACAACGAACTCAGGGAGGTGTGTGAGAGGTGTGTGTTCCCGGGAAGGGAGGACACAGTATCTGGGGTAAATATCTTTTTTTCTTTTTATTTTTAGCGTTCGCGCTAAACTGGATATTTGAAAAAGTGACGTAGATTTACTTCCACTCAGTGTCCAGACAAAGTAAAGTGCGCGCGTGAACACACACACACACACACACACACAATATCTACAGTAAATCTATTGAAACAGGGAAACTACCTGAGGTGTGGAAGACAGCAAACATAGTCCAAATTTTTAAAAAAGGAGACAGACAGGCAGCACCAAACTACAGACCTGTGTCGCTGATATGTATTGTATGTAAAGTTGTAGAGAAGATTATCAGAAGAGGGGTGGAACACCTAAAGGAACGGGCTCATACATGACAATCAGCACGGCTTTAGGGAAGGAAAATCCTGCATCACACACCTACTGGAGTTCTATGACAGGGTAACAGAAGTAAGACAGGAGAGGGAGGGTTGGGTAGACTGCATCTTCTTGGACTGTAAGGAGGCTTTCCACACAGTACCACGCAAGAAACTGGCTGACAGGCTAGAGGAGCAGGTAGGAATAGCAGGGAAAGTACTGCAGTCGATCAAGGAATACCTGACAGGAAGGAAACAAAGAGTGTTGGTACGTGACAAGGTGTCAGAGTGGGTGAATGTATCGAGTGGGGTTCCACAAGGGTCAGTCCTGGTTTCGGAGCTGTTCCTAGTACATGTATATGTGAATGACATGACAGAAGCGATAAATTCAGATGTGTCCCTGTTCGCAAACGATGTGAAGCTAATGAGAATACAAGTGGGCGAGGATCAAGTAAGCCTACAAGGAGATCCGGAGGAAGTCAAAGACTGCAAAACTCATTTAAGGAGAAGTATGCTGGAGTGAACATCATACCGAACACATCTCCCTAGGCGCACTTCAACCAAATAACGGATGCAGCATGTGGGTGCCTGGGAAACCTAAAGATAGCATTTCGACACCTAAGTAAAGAGTCATTCAATACACTGTACACTTTGTACGTCAGGCCCATATTGGAGTATGCAGCACCAGTTTGAAACCCACACCCTGTGAAGCACTTCAGGAAATTAGAGAAAGTGCAAAGGTTTGCAACAACGCTAGTCCCAGAGCTAAGGGGTATGTCCTACGAGGAGAGGTTAAGAGAAATCCGCCTGACGACACTGGAGGACAGGAGGGATAGGGAGGACATGATAACGACATATAAAATACTGAGAGGATTTGAGAAGGTGGCTAGCGACAGAATGTTCCAGAGATGGGACACAGCAACGAGGGGTTACATCTGGAAGTTAAAAAATCAGATGACTCACAGGGATGTTAGGGAGTATTTCTTCAGTATTAGAGTTCAGGAAGTGGAACAATCTGAAGAATGATGTAGTGGAGACAGGGACGGGACCAGGAGCTATGACCCGATCCCTGCAACCACAACTAGGCGAGTACAACTAGGTGAGTACACACACTAAACATTACACGGGTCCTCCCTGCCCTAAGGGCAGCTGTCAGTCCCTCCGCAGGACAATCATGTTTGGGAAGCTGAGCCCAGCAGAGGCCCAGCTCAGCCACTATTATACTCCCTCCATCAAGCCCCTTATCTGCTTCGTTCATCCACTCAAGTAGGTGTCATCAACGAGTCAATCAGCAAGCCGAGGGTAGAGATAAGACAACCAGGGGTCACTAGTGGCTCTCTTCATGCTTCTTATGTAGGTACCTATGATGGTTTTCAAACATTTCTTCTGCCAAAGCCAAAGCGCTATATGACCTCTACCGCTTTTAACGGAAGTAATACTAACAGTAGCCTAATTTAACCTAACCTAAACTACTCTAATTTAACCTTCCCTGCTTATCTCCCTAAGAAACCGTGTTAGGTGAGGCCTGCACTGGCGGGCTCTGCCGTCGTATCCCGTAAGTCTAGTTATAGAAAAAGGCTCTTGATTCGTTTGTGTTTCATTAATCATGGACGAGTTATAAGTGTTGTGAAACGGATGAATGGACATGTAAATCCCACATGTACGTAGGATCCAACACGGAGTAGAAAGGTTCTACCTCTGTGAGCCTCTTCTGTTGACCAGGGTTCATATCAAGGCTGAAAAATACAAAGCCTTTCTACTCGGTGGGTTTTTTTTCGTTCATGTGAGATATACCTCTTCAGGTTCATTTTTCTTTGAATTTATTTGAAATAAACTCCTAACTCAATCGAAACTGTATTTCTTTTATTTTTTAAACTGTTGTTTCTGTAATATTCGTTTTTTTTATTTGTTCCGGAAAGTGTACTAATGACTTTTTTTTTTTACTTGTCTGTTTATTTGTTTGTGAATGGTTGTTGTGGAGGCAAAGTTGTTGACGGGGGTAAGAAGTGACCATTCAAACTGTTCTCAGATTTTTGTGTCAAACTTGTGAATGAGTATCACATTGCTATTGTTGTGAGAGACGAACTTTTCCTCAACTCGCGGTTTTTGTATCGTAGTTTTGATCACCGGTGTTCGAGTGAACACCTTCAGTGTTACTGCTTATCTCTCACTGTCTCCCATCATGTTGACCACCAGTGTTTGAGTGAACACCTCCAGTGTTACTGCTTATCTCTCACTGTCTCCCATCATGTTGACCACCAGTGTTTGAGTGAACACCTCCAGTGTTACTGCTTATCTCTCACTGTCTCCCATCATGTTGACCACCAGTGTTTGAGTGAACACCTCCAGTGTTACTGCTTATCTCTCACTGTCTCCCATCATGTTGACCACCAGTGTTTGAGTGAACACCTCCAGTGTTACTGCTTATCTCTCACTGTCTCCCATCATGTTGACCACCGGTGTTTGAGTGAACACCTCCAGTGTTACTGCTTATCTCTCACTGTCTCCCATCATGTTGACCACCAGTGTTTGAGTGAACACCTCCAGTGTTACTGCTTATCTCTCACTGTCTCCCATCATGTTGACCACCGGTGTTTGAGTGAACACCTCCAGTGTTACTGCTTATCTCTCACTGTCTCCCATCATGTTGACCACCAGTGTTTGAGTGAACACCTCCAGTGTTACTGCTTATCTCTCACTGTCTCCCATCATGTTGACCACCGGTGTTTGAGTGAACACCTCCAGTGTTACTGCTTATCTCTCACTGTCTCCCATCATGTTGACCACCGGTGTTTGAGTGAACACCTCCAGTGTTACTGCTTATCTCTCACTGTCTCCCATCATGTTGACCACCAGTGTTTGAATGAACACCTCCAGTGTTACTACTTACCTCTCACTGTCTCTCATCATGTTGATCATCGGTGCTGGAGAGACCTTACCGTCCACGCTCATGCTTGTTTCTCGCAAATAAGATAGAGATCTGCCTGCTATGCTTCACTACACTACATTCACTTATTACAACTAAGTATCTACAACATTGTGACCACATCTCCTCTCTTCTCTCGCCTCCGGTGCACTGAGATTCACTTCTTTAACACCCGACCTCAAACTTGCAGTTCTTAATCTCGGACCTGGGTAAAGTAATGTACAGAAAGGTGTGAAGAAAAGTATATAATAACCATAATATTTTTTTTATTTAACCATAAGAGGGATTCCTCAGACGACTTAAGGGATTAGAGGCTTTGTTGTGGTTTATGCTTAAGGTGGGGGAGGGAGGGGAGGAAGGGAGGGGGAGGGGGAAATCAGATAGTTTAAACTCATCACGGACAATTTTGCTTGGGATTTTCATCCTCTTAACAACGGGAGTCGAAGCTTATATTCGCCGGATGATCTTCTGCGCGGTTATCCGCTGAGGTCACCTTCGTGGCCAACGTTAAACGCGCATTTACCAGATAACCTGAAGTCAGTCATGTCGCTGCTACTTGCTGTCGTTTTTTTTCTTCAAGTCGTCGTTGATGTTGTTGCTTTGTTCTGTTGTTGTTGGTGTTGTTGCTGCTGTTGTTGTTAGCGTTGTTGCCGTTGTTGTTGTTATTGTCTATAATACGAAGCCATTCTAAGGGCCATTTACTGGTATTAAATTTGACAAAAGACTGTGTCAAACCAGCCGGACTGCTGACAATAGGCTGTGTCAAACCAGTCGAACTGCCCTGAGACCTTTTTTTTTTTTTAATTCTATCTTGGGCATTTATAGAGCCATTTATCTTAATTATCACGGTACGCAGACTTTTAACTCTGCAATAAAACTGAGAAGCTTAACTAAACCTCGCTAGGATAAACATGATGCGATTTAGTTTAATCCTTCCCAGCCTATCTGACTTTGGTTTAATATTTTTTTTTAGCATCAGTGAAATGTGTTAATGTCCAGACGTTGCAAATTTGATTTTCTGGGAGTTCCATCAACAGTTACTGTCAGCTAGTGTGTCAAAGTCAAAAGTGGCTATTTAACCTAGGTATGGGAGTATTTGTTGTGTGTGGTCATGTTAGTATGTTTTATTGCCGTTACAAAGTTATAAAGTTTTTTTTTATTGTTATGAAACATACAAGTAAGGAACAGGATGAAGTTGGAGCCATCTGTGGGCCAGTATTTTCATCTGATCAACTGACTTTATCTCCTTGACATCATAATGCTGTACGAATGTGTTCCATACTCGAGTCATCCTGGGGATAAATGTTCTCTCTCTCTCTCTCTCTCTCTCTCTCTCTCTCTCTCTCTCTCTCTCTCTCTCTCTCTCTCTCTCTTCTACTAAAATAAAACTGAACAATAATTCTCTAAGGTGATAGCGATCTCAAGACTGGGAGAGAGAAGAAGACTACACAATTTAGGTGAGAGTCGTTTAACAGCGAGAGGCAGAGGGACACAGCGTTACTCCCTGATATATGAGGCGCTCTCTGCCAGATATAATATATATATAATTGCCGACGTGCCACTGCGAGCAATTTCGATACGAGGGTCGACCTCCTGCCTGCTTCACTAAGCTGGGCCTTGTTGTGGTGACCAGCCCGGGTACACACACTCTCTCTCGCTCTCTCTCTCTCTCTCTCTCTCTCTCATGCATACACAATATAATTTCTATGTATAAACAGGGAAAAATAGACAAAAATCCCTCAGTTACATACCAGTATCACTGACATGAAAATGTTAATGCCAGCGCGAATTTAACGAAGTCCCACCTCACGTATTGACAGGACACTCTGATAGAGAATAAAACTCAAGCGAGAAACAAGGCTTGGTCGACTGCGTTGTCTTGGACTGCAGGAAGGCTATAGGTAAGGTACCACACGGGAGATCGACCGGCACCAGGGTTATGCTTATTATTGTCATTATTACTATTATTATTATTATTATTATTATCATTATTATTATTATTATTATTATTATTGTTGTTATTATTATAGGTAAATGATCTGTCAAAGGAGAAACTATTAAGAACACTAGAGTAGGGAGACAAGCCACGAGAAGACTTTTAACACATTGCAGAAGTCTAAACAGTGGCTTCCAGAGTTCATACAGACGAATGGACGGGAATACAGATCGGAAAGGGTGAGGGAACACTGTAACATTCCTGCCCTGGGAGGGAAGAAATTCCTGAAAGCGAATAAAGAGAAGGTTGTGACTAATTACTACACCGAGGCCTGGTCATGGACCGGGCCGCCGGGGCGTTGACTCCCAGAACACCCTCCAGGTATACCGAAGTACAGGCTCAGGGGAGCAAAGGCTGCAAACCTCGCTTAATCAAGAACGATCACGGGGTGAATCTTGTACCGAGCATATCACCTGAAGTATACATCAACTCAATAACCGCTGCAGCAGACTAGCGTCTGGCAAATCTAAGATTATCTTTCAGGAGCCTAGGCAAGGAATCATTCACGACACTTTATATGGAATAGGTCAGGCCCATATTGGAGTACACAGCACCAGCATGGAACCCAAGTAACTGGGAAAAGTGCAAAGGTTTACAAGGAGACTAGTCTCACAGCTAATAGGTATGTGCTATGAGGAGAGATTAAGGGGATTAAACCTGGTGATATCATAGGAAGAGGGACTAAGGGTGACTGATAATAACGTGCAAAATAGTGAGAGGAATTGACAGAGTAGACAGGGACAGATTGTTTGAGAAATGAGAAACAGAAACACGAGGGCGCAGCTAGAAGATAAAAAGGCAAGGATGTCGGAAGGTATTTTTTCAGCCTTAGGGTGACCTGGAAGTGGACCGACCTAGACAGTGAAGTGGTAGAGGTAGGATCGTACATGGCTTTTAAGAAGTACGGTAAGGCTTTCCAGTGAATCCAGTAGCGGTCAGCGACGAGGCGAGGCCAAGAGCTAATGCTCGACCTCCTGAAAGCACATATAGGTGATTACATACATACACACACATACACACACACACACACACACACACACACACACACACATACACACACACACACACACACACACACACGCACACACACACACACACACACACACACACACACACACACACACACACACACACACACACACACACACACACACACACACACACACACACACACACACACACACCAATAAAGTCTCCAGTAAAAAATATACACTAAGAATTAGCATCAATAAACTTCACACTTAATAGCCATTATCAAGCTCTTTACTATTAAGATAATATATGTAAACACTGCCATTTATATCTAGCTCAGCCTAAATCACCTCAGATGTTATCAAGTCCAATATTACTGTAGGAACTTAGTGCTGTTGTTAGCCTCACCACCATCACCACCATCATCATCCTTTTCTCCCACCACCACCATCGCCCTCTTCTCCCACCACCACCCTCCTCCTCCTCCTCTCCCACTCGCAAGATCCTGCCCAGCAGCATCAGTAGTTGTTGCGGCCACCACTAGGGTCCAGGGTGGCGCTCATGCCTCACCGGACGCCAGATAACTGCACCATCGTTTTGACAGCCGCTTAACGAGCAATTACGGCCTACTTCCCTCGGCCTGGTGAGGCCAGATTGCTATCTTTGACGGCCCATTACATTTTGTGGAGGGTGAGGTGTGATTCCCAGGCCAGGGAAGTCTGCGAGGGAGGCAACAACTTTGGTTGCCTTCCTGACACCTTATTTTGGGAATTTTTTTAACAGGGGTGGGGATTTTTTAATAGTAGGGGGAATTTTTTAATAGTTGTGGGGATTTTTTTCGATTGTGTTAAGGATTTTTTTAATGGTAGTGGGGATTTTTTAATAGAGGTGGGTAATCTTGTAACAGTAGTGGGGATTTCTTGTAATAACAGTGGGGATTTTTTCTAGTAGTGGTGGGGATTTTTTGTAATAGTCAGGATTTTTTCTAGTGGTGGGGGATTACTTGTAACAGCGGTTTAGATTTTTAATAGTTGTTTTTTTTTTTTTTTGGTAATAGCCGTGGGATTTTTTTCTTTTGTAATAGTGGTAGGGATATTTTTTTTTTGTTTACAGTGGTGGGGAATTTCTTTTAATAGTATTAGGTATTTTTTGTAATAATGGCGACGGAGGATTTCCTAACAGTGATGAAAATATTTTTGTATCTCTGGTGTATTGTGGAGGCGGTCAGAGTTGTGTTCATCTCGTGCGTTGTCTGTCAGCGAGACTCTGACCATGACTGATCTCCTGACAATTATATTTGGTGAGGACCTTTTTTATGTAGATTTTCTCTTCTCAAGGAGTCTCTCTCTCTCTCTCTCTCTCTCTCTCTCTCTCTCTCTCTCTCTCTCTCTCTCTCTCTCTCTCTCTCTTCTCTACACATATGCTGCTATGTATGATAATTCTATGTAACTGTATTTGTGTATACCTGAATAACCTTACTCTCTCTCTCTCTCTCTAATAACAGATACAATACCAGTCTGATAGTAAAGAAGAAATTTGAGTATATAAGATTCCACATCAGTGTGTACTAGATAAAAACTAGTCTTTTTACCTAGAAATTTGTAGATCAAGGTGAGTAAATATATGCATTACTAGTAACTAGAAAAAATCATTTAAAAATATATAGATTTAAGCTAAATCATTTTCTGGGCCCCAGAGACTGAATTAGCTTAAATATTTAATTAAACGTATGTTAAAGTCTTGAAAGATTGTAGAGACAGGGATTTTGAGCACCTTTCTTATACCTATAACAGGGTCGTGGAGAGTCACAAATGTAATAGCAATTTATCAGGAAGATAGATCAGTAGCCTCCAACTATTGTCCGGTCAGCTGAACATGAATTATGTGTAAGTTACGCTAAGCGATGGAGTAATTTCAGAGTTACAAACACGGAAGTCTTGTAGCCACGACAGAACTGATCCTATGAAGTATGTAAAGTCATGGAAATGAAACACAATTAACACTTCGGATTTTTTGTTTAAAGACTGAGAAGGTGGCTTTACAAAAAGGCGCTAATTGCTTTGTAATTTACTGTCGTCATTCTCGTACTTAGTTGAACGGGTAGACGGTGGTATATATATATATATTTTGATTTTATATACCTCGACATTAGCAAGGCAGTTGATGCTGCTTCTCGTGAGAAACTTATAAGGAAAGTAGAGACATTGTTATTCCTTGAAAACAAAAAAAGTGTGCCTTGTATAGGGTTTACTGTCTCTGCTCTCTAGCACGTTAGTGCTGTAAGTTTCTCAGCTACTGAACTTGCAAGATTCACCACGTACATCTTCATAGTCATTACAGTCAAGTTTTACACCCAAGATATAAGTTTCGTCACACCTAGCTCCAGTAGTAACTTACTGTATAGAGGCCATCATTCCTAGATGCCCAAAAGTGTATGTAACTTGCCGTGGCTTGCAAGCTGACAACTGATGTTTTATGTTCGCCATTTGAATAAGAATGTGATTCGGGACGAAGAGAAGCAAGTCGTAGACATAGGTATTTCATAACAATGTCGGAAGACTGCCACTCAGGTGTGGCAGTCTTTGTGTCCTAGTGTTAGTCGTTTTACCAGACGGCCAGGGTGCCATACTCTATCAATGGCACCTGTAATATTCACTGCGCCTTCACAGCTGATCATGTATTTGTCCAGTAACCGGTGCCACATAACGAACATATTTAACAGGTCAGCTGAAGAGCGATCCTTGCAGGAGGCGTACTGACGGTGCCATAACGCTAGTTATATTCTTGAATGTTGTCATTTCTTGTCAAATTATTGAGTCGAGGATTTTACAAGAGAGTAATAAAAGTGACAAGGGTCTGTAGCTGTTAAATATTGTTTGGCTCGTTCTTTTGTAAGCAGGAACTACAGTTGGCTTGTTCCATAAAGTGGGCTATTTAACCAGTGTTTGGTAAAGTTAGTAATCATGAGTTAGAGGCAATGCTGGCTAGTCAGATCAAGTACTAAGCAATCTTGGGCTCACCTTATCTTGCCTCAAAGCTTTTTTCTTCTATCCAGGGATTTTAGGAAGAGAGAGTCTTCTTCCTGTCTTATTTGTGATAATCATGAGTTTAAGCAGTTAGCAATGCAGAGAGTTTAGGCAGTTAGCATTGGAGGTCGACTGTCTGGGTCTGCAACTGACTTCTTAACAAAATGATCTACAAATACATCAACCTTTTCTTAATTGCTGGTAGCGGTAGATCCAGTGACTCTCTCTGTCTCTCTCTCTCTCTCTCTCTCTCTCTCTCTCTGACCATCTGTTGAGGTGTTACGGAGCCACTAATTAAGCCCAGCGTGGTGCCAGATTGAACTTCAGAAGTAATGATATCAGAATTATTTATGTTTAATTGCCTCCTGGTAAACATTACTTACGACCGATGCCTTGCCTGGTGTTGCCCCCGTCCCAGCCCACTGTGGGCTGAACCACAGCTCCACATTACCCACCCCACAGTAAACATTACCTCTCCATATTGGGGACTTAAAACTAACGCTTAGGTCTCGAAGTTGGGGACTTGAAATTAAGGATTAGGAATCGAACCTGGACGTTAGAACTGGAACTTAAGGTTCAGTGTAAGGGATTCGGACTTTATATTGGGATCAGGATTTGGAACTTGGGAATTTAATTAGAAATTATTGAGTACGATGATATATTTTGAAATTATGCAACATTGTTTTTGAAATAAGATTTCCCAAATTTATGCATTCTGATTGTAACTTAATTGTTAGTGATTAGATTTAGATATTGAACTTAGTGACTAGGGTGCAAAATTTTGGGTTACTGACCAATGATTCGGGTTTAAACAATTTAGACTTTTGTGTTTTCTTATAATAGAATTCGACATCGAAAATTAGGAATCAAAATTTTTGAGTTAGATTCGATAGAATGAATATAAAATTGGGTTTGAATTCTATGAGAGGGATTTCAAAGGAGTTAGCTGACAAGGAAATGAGATTAGGGATTGATTCCACTTAAAATATACTTCAAAGTTACTAAATAAAATGGAAAAAACATGGGATTGTGACAGGTGTTTAAAAAAGCATGATGGTCTCAGTTATTCAGTGATTGACATTAAGTTTCTTTCTGTTTGTAATGAGGAAAGACGATTGGAAACTAATGGTAAAGGTCATAAAAATTTATGTATGTTATTTTTTGTGTTACGTTTGTTTTAGCCAGGATGTTCTTGTGTTAATGTTAGGTTAGGTTAGGTTAGGTTAGGTTAGGTTAGGTTAGGTTAGGTTAGGTTAGATTAGGTTAGGTTAGGTTAGGTTAGGTTAGGTTAGATTAGGTTATAATAAAGTTGGTAGAATTACCGACAATATGTAAAGTAAAAGGACACAAGTGCAACTAATGTGACATTTATTGTGGCAACGTTTCGCTCTCCAGGAGCTTTATCAAGCCATTACAAACAATACATGGACACAGAGGGTATATAAAGGCTCAGAGTGAGGTGAATACTAGTGAGGTACCATTTCGATGTTCACTAGTGGTAGTAGTAGTAGTAGTAGTGGTAGTGACAAAAGTAATACAATATGGTAGAGCAATTAATTCGTACAAGAGTAAAAGGATATAAAAGCTATTTCTTGGGTAACATAAAAATAGGTTGGACAAATATAAACTGGAATGAGGCAGCTTGTTTCAGTGTTCACTCTCTGTGCTTTGTGTAGTATAACAGGAGAGACTATGTGATGGCAGGGTTTACTGTTTTCAGGAGGATTCTTGCTAAGACTTCGGAGATGGTGAAGCTGCCGTTGTTTTGTTTAATTGTATTCGAAACAGCGATCAGTGCTGATTCAAGGCACTTGCGTGTGCGGAAATTATTTTCTTGATAAAAGAAAATAATTTCCGCACAGTTAGGTTAGGTTAGGTTAGGTTAGATTAGGTAGGTTGGGATTGGGTTAGGTTGGGTTAGGTTAGGTTGGGATTAGATTAGGTTGGATTGGGTTAGGTTAGGTTAGGATTGGAGGTTGGAGGTTAGATTAGGTTAGGTTATTGGGTTGGGTTAGGGTTAGGTTGAGGTTGGAGTTAGGTTGGGTTAGGTTAGGTTAGGTTGGGGTTAGATTAGGTTAGGTTAGGGATTAGGTTAGGTAGGTTAGGTTAAAGGTTAAGTTGGGATTAGGTTGAGATTGGATTAGGATTAGGTTGGGAGTTATTAAAGCTGGGAAGGTTAGGTAACGTGAGGTTGGGGGTTAGATTAGGTTAGTTAGGTTGAGTTAGGTTAGGTTAGGTTGGGTTGGGGGAGTTAGGTTGGGTTAGAGTTAAGGTTAGGTTAAGGTTGGGAGGTTAGGATTAGAAGTTAGGTTAGGTTAGGTTAGGTTGTTAGGTTGAGGTTAGGGTTAAAGCCTTAAGGGATTGAGTTAGGTTGAGGTTAGGTTAGGATTAGGTTAGGATTGGGTTGAGTTAGGTTGGGTTAAGGTTGAGGATTAGGTTAGATTAGGTTAGGTTAGGTTGAGGTTAGGGTTAGGTTAGGTTTAGGTTAGGATTAAGGGTTGGGATTAGCTTGGGTTAGGTTAACGGTTGGGAGGTTAGATTAGGTTAGATTGGGTTAGTTGGGAGGTTAGGTTGGGAGGTTGGGTTAGGTTGGGTTAGGTTAGGTTAGGTTAGGGTTAGTTCTTATTGAGGTTAGGTTGAGGTTAGGTTAGGATTGAGGTTAGGTTGGGATTGGGTTAGGTTAGGTTGGGAGGTTACCGGTTAGGTTAGGTTAGGTTGGGCATTAAGGTTGAGTTAAGGTTGAGGTTAAGGTTAGGCTTGGGAGGTTAGGTTACGGTTAGGTTAGGTTGAGTTAGGATTAGTTAGTTAGGTTAGGTTAGGTTAGGTTAGGTTAGGTTGAGGTAGGTTGTGGGTTAGGTAACGTAAGGTTGGGTTAAGGTTGGGAGGTTAGGTTAGGTTGGAGTTAGGTTGAAGGTTATTAAAAGGCTTAAGGTTAGGTTGGGCATGAAGGTGTTAGGTTAGATTAGGTTGGGATTTAAGGATTAAGGTTTAGGATTTAGGTTAGGCTAAGGTTAACGGTTAGGTTAAGGTTAACGGTTAGGTAAGGTTAGGTTAGGTTGGAATTAGGCTTAGGTTAGGTTAAGGTTAACGTTAGGTTAGGATTAGGAGGTTGGATTGGGTTTAAAGGTTAGGTTAGGTTGATTGGGTTAGGTTAAGGTAACGGTGAAGAGTTAGGTTTAGGTTATAGGTTTAGGTTAAGGTTTAGGTTTAGGTTGGGAGTTAGGTTGAGGTTAGGCGTGGGGAATGGGTTAAGAGTAAGGTTAGGTTAGGTTAGGTTAAGGTTTGGGTTTAGGTGAGGTTTGGTTGGGATTGGGTTATGGTTGGTGAGGTTAAGGTAAAGTAACGTGAGGTTGGGAGTTAGGTAAGGTTTGGTTTGGTTAAGGTTAGGTTAGGTTAGGTTAAGGATAACGGTTGAGGTTAGGTTAGGGTAAAGGTTTGGTTTGGGATTAGGGGTTGGGTTAGGTTAAGGTTAACGGTTGAGGTTGATTAGGAGTAGGTTTGGGATTAGGTTAAGGTTAGGTTAGGTTGAGGATTACGGTTAGGTTGAGGTTAAGGTAAGGTTTGGTTGGAGGTTAGGATTAGGTTAGGGTAGGTTTAGGTTGAGGTTAAGGCTGGTTAGTTAGGTTAGGTTAGGTTCAGGTTAACAGGTGGGATTTAGGTTAAGGTTAACGGTTGAGGTTAGGTTAGGTAGGGGTCCAGGTTGGGTTGAGGTAAGGTTAAGGCTAACGGTTGAGGTTAGGTTAGGATTAAGGTGAAGGTTTGGTGGTTGGGGTTGGGACAGGTTACAGGATAAGGTCCAGGTTAGGTTAGGTTAAGGTTAAGGTTAACGGTTGAGGATTGGGATTGGTAGGGATAAGAGGTTAGGTTAGGTTAGGTTAGGCTAGGTTAGGTAAGGTAAGGTTAGGTTAGGTTAGGTTAGGTTAGGTTAGGTTAGGTTAGGTTAGTGTGAGGGAAAAGTTCAATAGATAGGAGTAGAGAGGGAGTATATAGTAACAATAGTTTCATTGCCGGCTACTTGTTAAGGTAGGGTAAGTCAAGCTCCCGCTATTCCCGCCTTTTTTCCCCCACCCCAAAAGTGATAGTTTGACTGCCGGCTGTTTGTTAACGTAGGGTCAGTCTAGCTCCCGCTATCCCTTCCCCTCCTTCTTCCCCCCCCCCCCCGAAAGGTGACGTGTGGGGTTCCGGTCTAAACAGTAATCACTAGACTCACAGCTCCCAGCACTACTCTTGGATGACAGAGAGGGTCACCTGCCAATCAACGACCAGAACTGATGGAGATGGACTAACATCCTGAGACTTCCCCTTTTTGGATTTAATTACCTGTGCACCTGTATGAAATTGCAGGACGTAACCCCTCATCATTACAGTGGTAAAGAACCTGCTTTCCTGTCATCGGGATATAATACTCAAGGCTATACTGTGAAGAATGAACTGGTGGGTTGTAACCAACACCTGCGACCCCCCCCCCGTCATCAGCAAATGCTACGATTTCAACAACACTCAGTGTCACCAACACCAGACACCCCTATATATATTAGCGTTGAATTCAGTTATCATTTATATTTTTCATTTTTCATTTTCTTTAATGTAGGATTAATATTTCATATTTAAGTGTTTTATATTTTCTATATAATAAAGTGTTTGTCTGTTATTATTTCTTTTTCTATTCACTAATTTCCCTGAGGAGGAGCCAGCCTTGGTAATACTGTCTGAAGTTGTTACAGGGCTGAGTAAGCCTTCACAGTTAGGTTAGGTAAGGTTAGGTTAGGTTAGGTTAGGTTAGGTTAAGTTAGGTTAAGTTAGGTTAGGTTAGGTTAGGTTAGGTTAAGTTAGGTTAGGTTAGGTTAGGTTAGGTTAGGTTAGGTAAGGTTAGGTTAGGTTAGGTAAGGTTAGGTTAGGTTAGGTTAGGTTAGGTTAGGTTAGGTTAGGTTAGGTTAGGTTAAGTTAGGTTAAGTTAGGTTAGGTTAGGTTAGGTTAGGTTAAGTTAGGTTAGGTTAGGTTAGGTTAGGTTAGGTTAGGTAAGGTTAGGTTAGGTTAGGTAAGGTTAGGTTAGGTTAGGTTAGGTTAGGTTAGGTTAAGTTAGGTTAAGTTAGGTTAGGTTAGGTTAGGTTAGGTTAAGTTAGGTTAGGTTAGGTTAGGTTAGGTTAAGTTAGGTTAAGTTAGGTTAGGTTAGGTTAGGTTAGGTTAGGTTAAGTTAGGTTAGGTTAGGTTAGGTTAGGTTAAGTTAGGTTAGGTTAGATTAGGTTAAGTTAGGTAAGGTATGGTAAGGTTAGGTTAGGTTAGGTTAGGTTAGGTAAGGTAACGTTAGGTTAGGTTAGGTTAGGTTAGGTTAGCTTACGTAAGGTAAGGTAATGTTAGGTTAGGTTAGGTTAGGTTAGATTAGGTAAGGTTAAGTTAGGTTAGGTTAGGTTAGGTTAGGCTAGGTTAGGTAAGGTTAGGTTAGGTTCGGTTAGGCTAGGTTAGGTTAGGTTAAGTTAGGTCAGGTAAGGTAAGGTTAGGTTAGGTTAGGTTAGGTTATGTTAGGTAAGGTTAGGTTAGGTTAGGTTAGGTTAGGTAAGGTAAGGTTAGGTTAGGTTAGGTTAGGTAAGGTAAGGTAAGGTTAGGTTAGGTTAGGTTAGGTAAGGTTTGGTTAGGTTAGGTTAGGTTAGGTTAGGTAAGGTTAGGTTAGGTAAGGTAACGTGAGGTTAGGTTAGGTTAGGTAAGGTAACGTGAGGTTAGGTTAGGTAAGGTTAGGTTAGGTTAGGTTAGGTTAGGTTAGGTTAGGTTAGGTTAGGTAAGGTAACGTTAGGTTAGGTTAGGTTAGGTAAGGTTAGGTTAGGTTAGGTTAGGTTAGGTAAGGTAACGTTAGGTTAGGTTAGGTAAGGTAACGTTAGGTTAGGTTAGGTTAGGTAAGGTAACATTAGGTTAGGTTAGGTTAGGTTAGGTAAGGTTAGGTTAGGCTAGGTTAGGTTAGGCTAGGTTAGGTTAGGTTAGGTTAGGTTAGGTAAGGTAACGTTAGGTTAGGTTAGGTTAGGTAAGGTAAGGTTAGGTTAGGTTAGGTTAGGTTAGGTTAAGTTAGGTTAGGTTAGGTTAGGTAAGGTTAAGTTAGGTTAGGTTAGGTAAGGTAAGGCAAGGTAAGGTAAGGTAAGGTAAGGTAATGTTAGGTTAGGTTAAGTTAGGTTAGGTTAGGTTAGGTAAGGTTAAGTTAGGCTAGGTTAGGTTAGGTTAGGTTAGGTAAGGTTAGGTTAGGTTAGGCTAGGTTAGGTTAGGTTATGTTAGGTTAGGTAAGGTTAGGTTAGGTTAGGTTAGGTAAGGTAAGGTTAGGTTAGGTTAGGTTAGGTTAGGTAAGGTAAGGTAAGGTAAGGTTAGGTTAGGTTAGGTTAGGTTAGGTAAGGTAAGGTAAGGTAAGGTTAGGTTAGGTTAGGTAAGGTAAGGTAAGGTAAGGTAAGGTTAGGTTAGGTTAGGTTAGGTAAGGTAAGGTAAGGTAAGGTTAGGTTAGGTTAGGTAAGGTAAGGTAAGGTTGGTCAGGAAACAGAACAAACGTGTTTATGTTATCGTTGTGTGTTAATGGGGAGAACACCGAGCGAACTACGAAGTCCAAAAAGGCACTAGTCATCATAACAATCTCGACAGGTTCCCACCCGACTCAGAAAAGGATTTTATTGCTTTCTCTTTCCATGCAACACTTAAGTATCTTTATATAGATACACAAGTGTTGCACAAGTGTTTACAAGATACCCAGGTGTTGCACAAGTGTTTACAAGATACCCAGGTGTTGCACAAGTGTTTACAAGATACCCAGGTGTTGCACAAGTGTTTACAAGATACCCAGGTGTTGCACAAGTGTTTACAAGATACCCAGGTTTTGCACAAGTGTTTACAAGATACCCAGGTGTTGCACAAGTGTTTACAAGATACCCAGGGGTTGCACAAGTGTTTACAAGATACCCAGGGGTTGCACAAGTGTTTACAAGATACCCAGGGGTTGCACAAGTGTTTACAAGATACCCAGGTGTTGCACACACACACACACACACACACACACACACACACACACACACACACACACACACACACACACACACACACACACACACACACCAACACACACACACGCCAACACACACACACACACACACACACACACACACACACACACACACACACACACACACACAGTCTAGGGGGCCAGAGACTACAAACCTCACTCAAGGAAAAAGATCTTGGGGTGAGTATAACACCAGGCACATCTCCTGAAGCGCACATCAACCAAATAACTGCTGCAGCATATGGGCGCCTGGCAAACCTCAGAACAGCATTCCGACATCTTAATAAGGAATCGTTCAGGACCCTGTACACCGTGTACGTTAGGCCCATATTGGATTATGCGGCACCAGTTTGGAACCCACACCTAGCCAAGCATGTAAAGAAACTAGAGAAAGTGCAAAGGTTTGCAACAAGACTAGTCCCAGAGCTAAGAGGTATGTCCTACAAGGAGAGGTTAAGGGAAATCAACCTGACGACACTGGAGGACAGGAGAGATAGGGGGGACATGATAACGACATACAAAATACTGAGAGGAATTGACAAGGTGGACAAAGACAGGATGTTCCAGAGATTGGACACAGTAACAAGGGGACACAGTTGGAAGTTGAAGACACAGATGAATCACAGGGATGTTAGGAAGTATTTCTTCAGCCACAGAGTAGTCAGTAAGTGGAATAGTTTGGGAAGCGATGTAGTGGAGGCAGGATCCATACATAGCTTTAAGCAGAGGTATGATAAAGTTCACGGTTCAGAGATAGTGACCTAGTAGCGATCAGTGAAGAGGCGGGGCCAGGAGCTCGGACTCGACCCCCGCAACCTCAACTAGGTGAGTAGACACACACACACACACACACACACACACACACACACACACACACACACACACACACACACATACACACAAACACACACACACACACACATACACACACACACACACACACACATACACACACAAACACACACACACACACATACACACACATACACACACAAACACACACACACACACACACATACACACACAAACACACACACACACACACACACACACACACACACACACACACACACACACACATACACACACACACATACACACACACACACACACACACACACACACACACACACACACACGCATATACTACAGGCCTAGTGTTCTAATCGACATGTGCCTAGGACAGAATGGTAACTAACACACGCACACACACACATCCCATAAAACCAGTTCCTTCTATCTTACTGCACACAGGATAACAGGTACAAAGTTCACAAGTTGACATTGAAACTAGTATCCAAATTTCTTCAATAAAAGTGGTACCTTGGCACCTACACCGCTTAAGTTCAATCTACATATTTATTAGACTACAACAAGGTTTGAAGCCGATTAGAAGAGGCATTCTCCAGTTACTGCATGGAAAATAATTTTTTCAATAAAATTGCCAAAATAAAACTTACACAACTCGAAGATGGCGCGAACCTTCCTTTGAGTAAAGCCAAGCATCAGTGATAGTTTGAAATCTGTCGGCAGAGTCATTTTCCAGTTATCCTCTGCATTCGTTTGCGAAATTTTTCGACAATAAAGTTACGTAGGTGTTGTACATTCGTCTTATAAGAACATAAGAAAGGAGGAACACTACAGGAGGCCTACTGGCCCATACTTGGCAGGTCGTTGTCAAACCCAAACCCACTAAAAAATATTATCAACAATACCCCAAATTATAACCTCTGATAACCCTGTTAACTTACCGGATCTTTTGTTAAACATTGCATGTGTAGACAAGTTTATTGTTTATATACTGAGGTGTGTGTGTGTTTCTCAGTGTTTATATACTGAGGTGTGTGTGTCTTTCTCAGTGTTTATATACTGAGGTGTGTGTGTCTTTCTCAGTGTTTATATACTGAGGTGTGTGTATCTTTCTTAGTGTTTATATACTGAGGTGTGTGTGTCTTTCTCAGTGTTTATATACTGAGGTGTGTCTTTCTCAGTGTTTATATACTGAGGAGTGTGTGTCTTTCTCAGTGTTTATATACTGAGGTGTGTGTGTCTTTCTCAGTGTTTATATACTGAGGTGTGTGTGTCTTTCTCAGTGTTTATATACCGAGGTGTGTGTGTCTTTCTCAGTGTTTATATACCGAGGTGTGTGTGTCTTTCTCAGTGTTTATATACTGAGGTGTGTGTGTCTTTCTCAGTTTTTATATACTGAGGTGAGTGTGTCTTTCTCAGTGTTTATATACTGAAGTGTGTGTGTCTTTCTCAGTGTTTATATACCGAGGTGTGTGTGTCTTTCTCAGTGTTTATATACCGAGGTGTGTGTGTGTCTTTCTCAGTGTTTATATACTGAAGTGTGTGTGTCTTTCTCAGTGTTTATATACCGAGGTGTGTGTGTGTGTCTTTCTCAGTGTTTATATACTGAGGTGTGTGTGTCTTTCTCAGTGTTTATATACTGAAGTGTGTGTGTCTTTCTCAGTGTTTATATACCGAGGTGTGTGTCTTTCTCAGTGTTTATATACCGAGGTGTGTGTCTTTCTCAGTGTTTATATACCGAGGTGTGTGTCTTTCTCAGTGTTTATATACTGAAGTGTGTGTGTCTTTCTCAGTGTTTATATACCGAGGTGTGTGTCTTTCTCAGTGTTTATATACTGAAGTGTGTGTCTTTCTCAGCGTTTATATACTGAAGTGTGTGTCTTTCTCAGTGTTTATATACCGAGGTGTGTGTGTGTGTGTGTCTTTCTCAGTGTTTATATACTGAAGTGTGTGTGTGTCTTTCTCAGTGTTTATATACTGAGGTGTGTGTGTCTTTCTCAGTGTTTATATACTGAGGTGTGTGTGTGTGTGTGTCTTTCTCAGTGTTTATATACTGAAGTGTGTGTGTGTCTTTCTCAGTGTTTATATACTGAGGTGTGTGTGTGTCTTTCTCAGTGTTTATATACCGAGGTGTGTGTGTGTGTGTGTCTTTCTCAGTGTTTATATACTGAAGTGTGTGTGTGTCTTTCTCAGTGTTTATATACTGAGGTGTGTGTGTGTCTTTCTCAGTGTTTATATACCGAGGTGTGTGTGTGTGTGTGTCTTTCTCAGTGTTTATATACTGAAGTGTGTGTGTGTCTTTCTCAGTGTTTATATACTGAAGTGTGTGTGTCTTTCTCAGTGCTTATATACCGAGGTGTGTGTGTGTCTTTCTCAGTGTTTATATACTGAAGTGTGTGTGTCTTTCTCAGCGTTTATATACTGAAGTGTGTGTCTTTCTCAGTGTTTATATATAGAGGTGTGTGTATCTTTCTCAGTGTTTATATACCGAGGTGTGTGTGTGTGTGTGTCTTTCTCAGTGTTTATATACTGAAGTGTGTGTGTGTCTTTCTCAGTGTTTATATACTGAGGTGTGTGTGTCTTTCTCAGTGCTTATATACCGAGGTGTGTGTGTCAGTGTGTATATACCGAGGTGTGTGTGTCAGTGTGTATATACCGAGGTGTGTGTGTCAGTGTGTATATACCGAGGTGTGTGTGTGTCAGTGTGTATATACCGAGGTGTGTGTGTCAGTGTGTATATACCGAGGTGTGTGTGTGTCAGTGTGTATATACCGAGGTGTGTGTGTGTCTTTCTCAGTGTTTATATACTGAGGTGTGTGTGTCTTTCTCAGTGTTTATATACCGAGGTGTGTGTGTGTCTTTCTCAGTGTTTATATACCGAGGTGTGTGTATCTTTCTCAGTGTTTATATACCGAGGTGTGTGTGTCTTCCTCAGTGTTTATATACTGAAGTGTGTGTGTGTCTTTCTCAGTGTTTATATACCGAGGTGTGTGTGTGTGTGTGTCTTTCTCAGTGTTTATATACTGAAGTGTGTGTGTGTCTTTCTCAGTGTTTATATACTGAAGTGTGTGTGTCTTTCTCAGTGTTTATATACCGAGGTGTGTGTGTGTCTTTCTCAGTGTTTATATACTGAGGTGTGTGTGTGTCTTTCTCAGTGTTTATATACCGAGGTGTGTGTGTCTTTCTCAGTGTTTATATACCGAGGTGTGTGTGTGTCAGTGTGTATATACCGAGGTGTGTGTGTCAGTGTGTATATACCGAGGTGTGTGTGTGTCTTTCTCAGTGTTTATATACTGAGGTGTGTGTGTCTTTCTCAGTGTTTATATACTGAGGTGTGTGTGTCTTTCTCAGTGTTTATATACTGAGGTGTGTGTGTCTTTCTCAGTGTTTATATACTGAGGTGTGTGTGTCTTTCTCAGTGTTTATGTACCGAGGTGTGTGTCTTCCTCAGTGTTTATATACTGAAGTGTGTGTGTCTTTCTCATTGTTTATATACCGAGGTGTGTGTGTCTTTCTCATTGCATATATGTTGAGAGTTTAGTTCATATTTCATGGATTAAAGTATATATGAGTGGCGGCGTAGAGGTCACATGCAGCCTTAATAACCCTGGTGTCGTCCACGTCTTGTAAACCTAATTACTGCAGCAAGTAGGTGCTCTTCTAGCAGTGGAAGTGTCTTGTGTGATCAATGTTGCCTCTCTAAACCAACTACCCAATTTTGTATATTATGTAAAGCCCCTGTTAATTCTGGGAGCATTTTCTTAAGAAAAATAGAGTAAGGTGGAGGTGCGTGCACTGCCAACGCACATTATCTAAGGTGAGGTTTGTATATACTAACTTAGTGGTTATTGTGTTAGCGGCAGCGAGAGGCTTCAACACAACCAAAATTAAAAACATTTCCCTGTCTATTTTTTTTAATTATCTAAATATACGACCTTAATGCAGAAGGTTACCTGTATAATTAAACATCCTTAATATTTAGTAAACTCTATTGAAAGAAGCTGTAGTGAATAGTCAATAACATATATGCTTTCAGCTACGACATATGAATTTCCTTTGGGCCGTAATGTTAGAGTGTTGAGCATAATGTGCGGTGGGCACGCGAACTACCCTCCTCGCATGTCTCACCCCAATTATGGACCAGCGTAGCGAACTGTGATTGGCTGGCCCCGCCCCTCTTGTTACCTGTTTGACGCCGCCACCACCACTCACAAAGGTCCACTGGTCCTGCCTTCACACCACTCACAATAACCTTCCAGACAGGGGCACCGAAGGAGCAAAATCTCCCCGTAGGTTGCCTTCGGGTTAACTCCCCTGAGGAGGCTGAAAGCGAAAACCATTTGCTCACATAATCATCGAATCACATAGAAGTATCGACAGGCAAGACAGACGTGAGCATCGCTAACAAACACAGGCCATTCTCACCTGTTCTCCATAAGTGCGTTTGACAGGCTACAGCATCCATCAGCCACAACGAGCGCTGCTGCTCTCAACACAACTCTGAGTAAAGCGCTGCCTACCACCTACTGGACAAATATTAGCAGCGCAGCGCCCACCTACTTATGGAGTTTTCACATTATATGACATGCATAAAGTAGGTTAGCGAATAAAAAAGCAATATGCAATGCTTTCTACTGCCGATTTTATTCACCTGGTGGACAAAGCGGAGAGGTGAAGGAAGTGGGGGATGGAGGGGAGGGGGAGGAGGGGGGTGAAAGAAGTGAAGGGTGGAGGGGAGGAGAGAGAAAGAGGTAAAGGTATTAGGGTGGAGAGAGAGATGGGGGGAAAATAGATAGGAGAGAAGGAAAAGGTTGGACGAGAGGGGGAGGAAGGGATACGAAAAGGGGAAAGCAAAATAGAGGAGAGAGATACTTAACGTGAAGGTAGTACGAAAATAGGTCCCAGGACTGGTAAAATAGGTACCAGTGGTACTGAGAAAATAATTACCAGTAATGAGAAAATGGGTACCAATAGTTAGAAAATTGGTATCAATAGTGAGAAAATAGGTAACTAGTACCGAAAAAACAGTTACCAATAGTGAGAAAATAGGTACCAGTAGTACTGAGAAAATAGTTACCAGTACTGAAAATATGTACAAGTACTTAGAAAATTGGCTCCAGTAGTGAGAAAATAGGTACTAGTAGTACTGACAAAATAGTTACCAATAGTGAGAGAATAGGTACCAGAAGTACTTAGAGAATATAGGTACCAATAGTGAGAAAATATGTACTAGTAGTTAGAAAATTGGTACCGGTAGTGAGAAAATATGTACCAGTAGTGAGAAAATAGGTACCAATAGTGAGACAATGCTTTCAATAGTGAAAATAGGTACATGTATAAGGTATCAGTAGTACGAAAATAGGCGCTGACATTAAGAAAATAGGTACCAGCAGTGAGAAAGGAATGTAGCAATTAAGTAGGTGCTGCAGTATAACACACGGTCGCAATAGAAAGAAAATAGCTACTGATAGTGAGAAAATAGGTACCAACTGTCAAAATAGATAATGGAAATAAAATAGAGTAATAATGACAAGAAAATGAGCAATAATAGAATAATGGCAGGAAAATAAGGTGCTAATTACCAGGTAATAAAAGCAATAAGGTGACATTATTAATAAGGAAATAGTAGGAAGGTGTTAATAGTAATAAGATGGTGATAGTAATAACGTAATAAGAGTAATAAGATGATAGTAGTAATAAGGTGGTGTGCTAATGTTACATCAATAATAAGGTGATAAGAGCGAAGTGACGGTTTTGTCCAGTCTAGCAAGGTCAGTCTAGCAAGGTCAGTCTAGCAAGGTCAGTATAGCAAGGTCAGTCTAGCAAGGTCAGTCTAGCAAGGTCAGTCTAGCAAGGTCAGAATAGCAAGGTCAGTCTAGCAAGGTCAGTCTAGCAAGGTCAGTCTAGCAAGGTCAGTCTAGCAAGGTCAGAATAGCAAGGTCAGTCTAGCAAGGTCAGTCTAGCAAGGTCAGTCTAGCAAGGTCAGAATAGCAAGGTCAGTCTAGCAAGGTCAGTCTAGCAAGGTCAGAATAACAAGGTCAGTCTAGCAAGGTCAGTCGAGCAAGGTCAGTCTAGCAAGGTCAGAATAGCAAGGTCAGTCTAGCAAGGTCAGTCTAGCAAGGTCAGAATAGCAAGGTCAGTCTAGCAAGGTCAGTCTAGCAAGGTCAGTCTAGCAAGGTCAGTCTAGCAAGATCAGAATAGCAAGGTCAGTCTAGCAAGGTCAGTCTAGCAAGGTCAGAATAGCAAGGTCAGTCTAGCAAGGTCAGAATAGCAAGGTCAGTCTAGCAAGGTCAGTCTAGCAAGGTCAGTCTAGCAAGGTCAGAATAGCAAGGCCAGTCTAACAAGGTTAGTCTAGCAAGGTCAGTCTAGCAAGGTCAGTCTAGCAAGGTCAGAATAGCAAGGTCAGTCTAGCAAGGTCAGTCTAGCAAGGTCAGAATAGCAAGGTCAGTCTAGCAAGGTCAGTCTAGCAAGGTCAGTCTAGCTTCCTTATGTGTTAGTTCTAGACTCGTCTTATCCCTGTTGTATCCTGGCTGTAACGTCTCTGTATCCAGGCTGTACCCTGGTTGTATCCAAGCTGTATCCTGGTTGCATCCAGGCTGTACCCTGGTTGTATCCAGGCTGTATCCTGGTTGTATCCAGGCTGTATCCTGGTTGTATCCAGGCTGTATCCTGGTTGTATCCAGGCTGTATCCTAGTTGCATCCAGGTTGTACCCCGGTTGTATCCAGGCTGTATCCTGGTTGTATCCAGGCTGTATCCTGGTTGCATCCAGGCTGTATCCTGGTTGTATCCAGGCTGTATCCTGGTTGCATCCAGGCTGTACCCTGGTTGTATCCAGGCTGTATCCTGGTTGCATCCAGGCTGTACCCTGGTTGTATCCAGGCTGTATCCTGTAAAGTAAAAGGACACAAGTGCAACTAATGTGACATTTATTGTGGCAACGTTTCGCTCTCCAGGAGCTTTATCAAGCCATTACAAACAATACATGGACACAGAGGGTATATAAAGGCTCAGAGTGAGGTGTAATACTAGTGAGGTACCATTTCGATGTTCACTAGTGGTAGTAGTAGTAGTAGTAGTGGTAGTGACAAAAGTAATACAATATGGTAGAGCAATTATTCGTACATGAGTAAAATGATATAAAAGCTATTACTTGGGTAACATAAAAATAGGCTGGACAAATATAGACTGGAATGAGGCAGCTTGTTTCAGTGTTCACTCACTGTACTTTGTGTAGTATAACAGGAGAGACTATGTGATGGCAGGGTTTACTGTTTTCAGGAGGATTCTTGCTAAGACTTCGGAGATGGTGAAGCTGCCGTTGTTTTGTTTAATTGTATTCGAAACAGCGATCAGTGCTGATTCGAGGCACTTGCGTCTGCGGAAATTAGTTTCTTTGATCACTAATTGGGCGTCTCTGAATTTCATGAGATGATTGGTGGAATTTCGGTTTTGTACACAGGCGTTGTTCAAGTTATCGTTCCTACATGCGTAAATGTGTTCATTGAGGCGGGTGTCGAGGTTTCTGGCTGTTTCACCTACGTAAATCTTGTCACAGCCTCCACAGAGTATAGTGTAAACTCCTGCATTGACTGGTTCGTGGTGCTTGGATTTTGTCCTGGTTATATCCTTTATTGAAGTACTAGAAGCGATGGCGACTCTGGTGTTAGCTTGTGAAAGTACTTTTGAGACGTTCAGTGCAACCTGGCTGTTGGGAAGAATTATAACTTTGCTGGGAGTGGTGTTGATTCGTGGAGAATTTATGATCTGAAGAGCTCTTTTCTTGCAGTTTTTGATGAAAAAAGAAGGAAAATGTAACTCAGTGAATGTTTGGTGAATGTATGTACACTCCTCGTCAAGAAACTCAGGACTACAAATTCGGTATGCTCTTAGGAAAAACCCGATGATGATGCCTCTTTTGGTTTTGGTATCTTGACTGGAATAGAAGTGTGTGAGATCATTTTTATTGGTGGGTTTCCGATAAACTTGAAATCTTAGGTTGTTGTCTACTTTGTGAATGAGGACGTCGATGAAAGGTAGCTTGTCATTGGACTCTTCTTCTAGTGTAAACTGGATCGCCGGTTCAACTGCGTTGAGCCTTGCCTGAAGATCCCGTACATCAAAACGTTTTGGAGTTATTACGAGGACATCGTCCACGTAACGTAACCAAGTGACGCTTGAAGGGATGATGTTGGCGAAGTGTTCGGACTCTAGGTGTTCCATGTATAAGTTGGCTAGGACGGCACTTATGGGGGACCCCATTCCCATGCCGTAGGTTTGTTTGTAGAGCTTGTTATTGAAAGAAAAACAGTTGAAATTAACACAGAGTTCAATTAAGTCAACAAAATCTCCGGGAGGTAGAGGAAGATTAAGGTCCTGATTGACTTTACGTCGTAGAACCTCGATGGCTTTTTTTGGTAGGTACTTTTGTGAAGAGGGAAGTCACATCCAAACTGCTTAGTTTCTTGTTACGGATGGAGAGGTTACGGATGCGGTTGAGAAGGTCACCTGAGTGTTTAAGATGAGCGGGGCTGATGGTCCCCAGAAGGCAGGAAAGATGTTTGGCAAGAACTCCGGCTAGTTTGTGTGGAGCACTGCCTATTCCTGACGTGATTGGTCTGAGTGGAATATTGTGTTTATGGGTCTTGGGTAAACCATACATGTGTGCTGGTTTAGGGTTGCTTGGTAACAAGTACAGAAGTTTCTTCCCTCTTTAGTGCGTTTGAGTATTTGTCTGGTTTTGTATAGAAAATCTTTGGTGAGCGTCTCCCACTGTTGAGTGCTGATGGGTTCGTATGTAGATTGATCATTCAAAAGGTCCATCATTTTAGTGTTGTAGTCACTGGTGTTGAGTATGACGACTCCACCTCCTTTGTCGGCGGTGGTGACGATAATGTTGGGGTCGTTGGCGAGGTTCTTAAGGGCAGTGATGTATCGTCTAGGAAGATTAGAAGAAGGTTCACATAAAGCTGCAGTGAGAAGGCCCTGTATATAACCCTTCTGGAAGTTGCTGTCACTGTGTCTATGGTTCCTGGTAACTAGATTGAGTTGATAGTTAGGTTTCCGTATGTTGGTGGTAAATTTGAGTCCCAGACTCAGTGCTTGTTTTTCGTAGTCGGTTTAAGGTGCGTGGCGATAAGTTGTTTATCAGGGATTCACGTCCCATTTCCTTCCATCGACTGTTAGTGCAGAGGTACTGAAGTCTGCGATTGAGTTTGATCTTCTGTTGGAGGTTAGCTGTGGTGACTGTGCTGAGAATATGCTCAGCAGTGTGTTGGTCAATCTGAAGATTGGCCCTCATATTCCTTGCAGTTTCAAAGGTTTCCTTAGCGATGTTAGAAAGTTCTTCGGCACATTCAGTTAAGTAAGCTTGGGTAGCTGGAGAGAAGGGGTGCTTGGAGTTGGAGAGTTGAGCAGGAGTAGACTTAGGGATCACCTTCTCTGCCAGGCAATCTTGTAGGAAGTTGTGTCTGTTGCGATAGCTGTGAGCACTGATCGCTGTTTCGAATACAATTAAACAAAACAACGGCAGCTTCACCATCTCCGAAGTCTTAGCAAGAATCCTCCTGAAAACAGTAAACCCTGCCATCACATAGTCTCTCCTGTTATACTACACAAAGCACAGAGAGTGAACACTGAAACAAGCTGCCTCATTCCAGTCTATATTTGTCCAACCTATTTTTATGTTACCCAAGTAATAGCTTTTATATCCTTTTACTCATGTACGAATTAATTGCTCTACCATATTGTATTACTTTTGTCACTACCACTACTACTACTACTACCACTAGTGAACATCGAAATGGTACCTCACTAGTATTACACCTCACTCTGAGCCTTTATATACCCTCTGTGTCCATGTATTGTTTGTAATGGCTTGATAAAGCTCCTGGAGAGCGAAACGTTGCCACAATAAATGTCACATTAGTTGCACTTGTGTCCTTTTACTTTACATATTGTCGGTAATTCTACCAACTTTATTACAGGCTGTATCCTGGTTGTATCCAGCTCTATCCTGGTTGCATTTAGGCTGTATCCTAGTTGCATCCAGGCTGTACCCTGCTTGTATCCAGGCTGTATCCTGGTTGTATCCAGGCTGTATCCTGGTTGCATCCAGGCTGTATCCTGGTTGTATCCAAGCTGTATCCTGGTTGCATCCAGGCTGTACCCTGGTTGTATCCAGGCTGTATCCTGGTTGCATCCAGGCTGTACCCTGGTTGTATCCTGGTTGTATCCAGCTCTATCCTGGTTGCATTTAGGCTGTATCCTGGTTGTATCCAGGCTGTATCCTAGTTGCATCCAGGCTGTACCCTGGTTGTATCCAGGCTGTATCCAGGTTGTATCCAGGCTGTATCCTGGTTGCATCCAGGCTGTATCCTGGTTGTATCCAGGCTGTATCCTGGTTGTATCCAGCTCTATCCTGGTTGCATTTAGGCTGTATCCTGGTTGTATCCAGGCTGTATCCTATTTGCATCCAGGCTGTACCCTGGTTGTATCCAGGCTGTATCCTGGTTGCATCCAGGCTGTACCCTGGTTGTATCCAGGCTGTATCCAGGTTGTATCCAGGCTGTATCCTGGTTGCATCCAGGCTGTACCCTGGTTGTATCCAGGTTGTATCCTGGTTGTATCCAGGCTGTATCCTGGTTGCATCCAGGCTGTATCCTAGTTGCATTTAGGCTGTATCCTGGTTGTATCCAGGCTGTATCCTAGTTGCATCCAGGCTGTATCCTAGTTGCATCCAGGCTGTATCCTGGTTGTATCCAGGCTGTATCCTGGTTGCATCCAGGCTGTATCCTAGTTGCATCCAGGCTGTATCCTGGTTGTATCCAGCTCTGTCCTGGTTGCATTTAGGCTGTATCCTGGTTGTATCCAGGCTGTATCCTAGTTGCATCCAGGCTGCACCCTGGTTGTATCCAGGCTGTATCCTGGTTGTATCCAGGCTGTATCCTGGTTGTATCCAGGTTGTATCCTGGTTGCATCCAGGCTGTATCCTGGCTGCATCCAGGCTGTATCCTAGTTGCACCCAGGCTGTATCCTAGTTGCATCCAGGCTGTATCCTAGTTGCATCCAGGCTGTATCCTGGTTGTATCCAGGCTGTATCCTGGTTGCATCCAGGCTGTATCCTAGTTGCATCCTGGCTGTACCCTGGTTGTATCCAGGCTGTATCCTGGTTGTATCCAGGCTGTACCCTGGTTGTATCCAGGCTGTATCCTAGTTGCATCCAGGCTGTATCCTAGTTGCATCCAGACTGTATCCTAGTTGCATCCAGGCTGTATCCTGGTTGTATCCAGGCTGTATCCTGGTTGCATCCAGGCTGTATCCTAGTTGCATCCAGGCTGTACCCTGGTTGTATCCAGGCTGTATCCTGGTTGTATGCAGGCTGTACCCTGGTTGTATCCAGGCTGTATCCTGGTTGCATCCAGGCTGTATCCTGGTTGCATCCAGGCTGTATCCTGGTTGCATCCAGGCTGTATCCTGGTTGCATCCAGGCTGTATCCTGGTTGCATCCAGGCTGTATCCTGGTTGCATCCAGGCTGTATCCTGGTTGCATCCTGCTGTATCCTGGTTGCATCCAGGCTGTATCCTGGTTGCATCCAGGCTGTACCCTGGTTGTATCCAGGTTGTATTCTGGTTGTATCCAGGCTGTATCCTGGTTGTATCCAGGCTGTATCCTGGTTGCATCCAGGCTGTATCCTGGTTGCATCCAGGCTGTATCCTGGTTGCATCCAGGCTGTATCCTGGTTGCATCCAGGCTGTATCCTGGTTGCATCCAGGCTGTATCCTGGTTGCATCCAGGCTGTACCCTGGTTGTATCCAGGTTGTATTCTGGTTGTATCCAGGCTGTATCCTGGTTGTATCCAGGCTGTATCCTGGTTGCATCCAGGCTGTATCCTGATTGCATCCAGGCTGTATCCTGATTGCATCCAGGCTGTATCCTGGTTGCATCCAGGCTGTATCCTGGTTGCATCCAGGCTGTATCCTGGTTGTATCCAGGCTGTATCCTGGTTGTATCCAGGCTGTATCCTGGTTGCATCCAGGCTGTATCCTGGTTGCATCCAGGCTGTATCCTGGTTGTATCCAGGCTGTATCCTGGTTGTATCCAGGCTGTATCCTGGTTGCATCCAGGCTGTATCCTGGTTGTATCCAGGCTGTATCCTGGTTGCATCCAGGCTGTATCCTGGTTGTATCCAGGCTGTATCCTGGTTGTATCCAGGCTGTATCCTGGTTGCATCCAGGCTGTATCCTGGTTGCATCCAGGCTGTATCCTGGTTGCATCCAGGCTGTATCCTGGTTGTATCCAGGCTGTATCCTGGTTGTATCCAGGTTGTATTCTGGTTGTATCCAGGCTGTATCCTGGTTGTATCCAGGCTGTATCCTGGTTGTATCCAGGTTGTATTCTGGTTGTATCCAGGCTGTATCCTGGTTGTATCCAGGCTGTATCCTGGTTGTATCCAGGTTGTATTCTGGTTGTATCCAGGTTGTATTCTGGTTGTATCCAGGCTGTATCCTGGTTGTATCCAGGTTTTATTCTGGTTGTATCCAGGCTGTATCCTGGTTGTATCCAGGCTGTATCCTGGTTGTATCCAGGTTGTATTCTGGTTGTATCCAGGTTGTATTCTGGTTGTATCCAGGCTGTATCCTGGTTGTATCCAGGTTGTATTCTGGTTGTATCCAGGCTGTATCCTGGTTGTATCCAGGCTGTATCCTGGTTGTATCCAGGTTGTATTCTGGTTGTATCCAGGCTGTATCCTGGTTGTATCCAGGCTGTATCCTGGTTGCATCCAGGCTGTATCCTGGTTGCATCCAGGCTGTATCCTGGTTGCATCCAGGCTGTATCCTGGTTGCATCCAGGCTGTATCCTGGTTGCATCCAGGCTGTATCCTGGTTGCATCCAGGCTGTATCCTGGTTGTATCCAGGCTGTATCCTGGTTGTATCCAGGCTGTATCCTGGTTGTATCCAGGCTGTATCCTGGTTGCATCCAGGCTGTATCCTGGTTGCATCCAGGCTGTATCCTGGTTGCATCCAGGCTGTATCCTGGTTGCATCCAGGCTGTATCCTGGTTGTATCCAGGTTGTATTCTGGTTGTATCCAGGTTGTATTCTGGTTGTATTCACGCACTTTGACGGGCTCTTCCTACAAGTTTGTTAATTTTCATAGCGGCGTGTGTGTGTGTGTGTGTGTGTGTGTGTGTGTGTGTGTGTGTGTGTGTGTGTGTGTGTACTCACCTAGTTGAGGTTGCGGGGGTCGAGTCCGAGCTCCTGGCCCCGCCTCTTCACTGATCGCTACTAGGTCACTCTCCCTGAGCCGTGAGCTTTATCATACCTCTGCTTAAAGCTATGTATGGATCCTGCCTCCACTACATCGCTTCCCAAACTATTCCACTTACTGACTACTCTGTGTGTGTGTGTGTGTGTGTGTGTGTGTGTGTGTGTGGGTGTGTGTGTGTGTGTGTGTGTGTGTGTGTGTGTGTGTGTGTGTGTGTGTGTGTGTGTGTGTGTGTGTGTTTGTGCGTACTCACCTAGTTGTGGTTGCAGGGGTCGATTCACAGCTCCTGGCCCCGTCTCTTCACTGGCCGCTACTGGGTCACTCTTCCCGCTCCATGAGCTTTATCATACCTCTTCTTAAAGCTATGTATGGATCCTGCCTCTACTACATAACTTCCCAAACTGTTCCACTTCCTGACAACTCTGTGACTGAACAAATACTTCCTAACGTCCCTGTAATTCATGTGAGTCTTCAACTTCCAACTGTGACCCCTTGTTGTTGTGTCCCATCTCTGGAACATCTTGTGTTTGTCTACCTTGTCGATTCCTTTCAGTATTTTGTATGTCGTTATCATATCCCCCTATCTCTCCTGTCTTCCAGTGTCGTCAGGTCGATTTCCCCTAACCTTTCCTCGTAGGACATAACCCTTAGCTCCGGGACTATTCTTGTTGTAAACCTTTGCACTTTCTCTAGTTTCCTTACATGCTTGGTTAGGTGTGGGCTCCAAACTGGTGCTGCATACTCCAATATGGGCCTAACGTACACAGTGTACAGGGTGTACGTTACGCCTCCCACTGAACTGGCTGGCAACAACACCACACCAGTCAACACTGGCACCTCCTGTATTCCTAAGGTGGCAAGACCCAGGATTACGTATGCCTATTTTTAATAGCATATCCAGCTCCCACAATAACCTAACAGTGAAGAC
>NC_091300.1:5760458-5770458 GCF_038502225.1 Cherax quadricarinatus | reverse complement strand
AGCATCGAAAACTCTTATCGCATGTTAACACCCTCCCTCCCCCCTCCCTCTCTCTCTCTCTCAATTACAGGTGTTATTGTTGTACGAACTGCGGCCACGCACACTGTGCCCAGATTAAAACACCTTCGCACAATACAAGGAAGTTCGTAATGTATTTACAACAGTCAGAGGCTCCGTTTGTAAATTTTTCATTGTGATGGCATGAGATGAGGTCCTTGCTGCTATACGCTTCGTTATAACGGAGAGAATGTGCATTACACAAGCATACGAAGAGGTGGGTTGTCATTTGGAATATGTATAGATAAGTGTGCCGAGGTGTGGACTGCGGCGGATGGTCAACAAAAGAGCATCAACATCCTTTTGATTAATGCTCTTGTGGTCCGACCTCTTTTGTTGGTCTTCTTAGGTCTATAACTGGTTGATTCCGCAGAGATGATGCTGTCAGCGTCAGTGGTGATGCTCTCAACATCAGTGGTGATGCTCTCAACATCAGTGGTGATGCTCTCAACATCAGTGGTGATGCAGTTCCCCCCGTTCGCTATATTTTTCCTTCCTCCCTTCCCTCCAGGTCTCCTTTCCAACTAACTCCCTCATGATTCACGAAATCGTAATGGCACGATTGCAAGAAAACCATACCGCGGGTGGGGGTTGAACTCGTGGCGAGTGAGTCATAAAACTCCAGGCCAGTGTGTAACCCACTGAGCCAACTGGCTACAATAAGATTCATCCAAACTGTAAAAACTTGCATTTGTGGTCACAGTGGTGGCCCATGCCAACCTCCCTATGGTGTATGAATATACCTAATTGGATGAATCTTATTGTAGCCAACTGGTCCAGTGGCTTACACACTGGCCTGGAGTTTTAAGACTTACTCGCCACGAGTTCAATCCCCACCCATGGTATTTTTTTTAAAACCCCTCTTAATTTTCCCTCCCTTCATGTCTCTCTTTCCCTTCCGCTCCACATGCCCTTCTATTCTTCACGATTCCCCTTCATCCTCTCTTCCTTCGTCTCCACTCCCTCCCTTCCTCGTTTCCTCCCCCCTTCCTTCCTCTTCCCCTACCCCAGGGTAAGTGCAACATGAGTCACCCTGTAAGGCTGACACCACAGTCACACAATCATGTAGGAGCTACCATTGTCAGGTGTGGGTGGACAGCTTTCCTGCCAGGCTGCCATTGTTCCCTCGTCACTCAGTTCCGCTCTCTCATCCACCAATCATCATTTAGAATGTAAAAAATGCTCGAGTTCTAATTGGGCAGCTGTAACCGTAACGACTACCGATAGCTAATTTCCAAGCATAAACAACGGCGGAATTCTGTTTAATCGTATTCCTTTCCTTTAAACGCAAGAAAATAGCCCTTTCTTGGCGATATTTCGCTACGTTCGTAAGAAAGTGAGAGGAAAGGTGACACCGAAAAAAGCTGAAAGTGATATTAGGAGAGAAAATGAAAGTGTGAATGATTAGGAGAGAGGGATGTCATTATCCGGAGGTCGACTGTTACGTCCGTCCTCCCGCGGCCTCGTTCTCGTAATGACGGCCAATCGGAAACATGGGCTGGTAGTGACGTCAGCACAAATCCCCGAGCGAGGCGAACTAGCCAAGATCTGTCAACCTTATAATGTTCCTGTGAGTAGCTTCCATCTTGTCGTAATTATTCCCGGCGCAGTTATAGCCAGTTCACCAACGCACGTTGTACATAGTTATTATGAAGGCCCATGGAAGGTGCAGAGCTGCATATGCAGGGTGCACAAGAAAGGGCTATGTGCACGCAGGGAAATTGTGTGTGCACATGCACACGCAAGGAGCATTCAAGAGATGCGCACATGCAATTAACGTGTGCATGTGAGTAAGGAACGCAGTCTAGACACACGAACAAAACCTGTGCACATTATACACAAGAACGCGATTTATCTGACGTAGAATCGAGCCTTCACCACATTGCCCTTAATAATAATAATAATAATAATAATAATAATAATAATAATAATAATAATAATAAAAACAACAATAATAATAATAATAATAATAATAATAATAATAATAATAATAATAAATGATGCGTTCGTACACGGATAGACGAGAATGAGCATAAGAGCAGGGAAAGCCAAGACGAAGGTTTGGGAGATGTTGTTGTGGTCTCCAAGGGCTGAGGCAGCGAGCAAGTCATATTGTCTGAACACAACAACCACTGAACGAAGTGTTCACCATCACCAGGACCAACACAATAACAATTATCACTGGACCAAGAGTCCGTCATCACCAGGACCAACACAATAACAATTATCACTGGACCAAGAGTCCGTCATCACCTGGACCAACACAATAACAATTATCACTGGACCAAGAGTCCGTCATCACCTGGACCAACACAATAACAATTATCACTGGACCAACACAATAACAACAATCACTGGATCAAGAGTCCGTCATCACCTGGACCAACACAATAACAACAATCCCTGGACCAACACAATAACAACAATCACTGGACCAACACAATAACAATCACTGGACCAAGAGTCCGTCATCACCTGGACCAACACAATAACAACAATCACTGGACCAACACAATAACAACAATCACTGGACCATCACAATAACAACAATCACTGGACCAAGAATCCGTCATCACCTGGACCAACACAATAACAACAATCACTGGACCAAGAGTCCGTCATCACCTGGACCAACACAATAACAACAATCACTGGACCAACACAACAATAATCCCTGGACCAACACAATAACAATCACTGGACCAACACAATAACAACAATCACTGGACCAACACAATAACAATCACTGGACCAACACAATAACAATCACTGGACCAACACAACAATCACTGGACCAACACAATAACAACAATCACTGGACCAACACAATAACAATCACTGGACCAACACAACAATCACTGGACCAACACAATAACAACAATCACTGGACCAACACAATAACAATCACTGGACCAAGAGTCCGTCATCACCTGGACCAACACAATAACAACAATCACTGGACCAACACAATAACAATAATCCCTGGACCAACACAATAACAACAATCACTGGACCAACACAATGACAATAATCCCTGCACCAACACAATAACAACAATCCCTGGACCAACACAATAACAATCACTGGACCAACACAATAACAACAATCACTGTACCAACACAACAATAATCACTGGACCAACACAATAACAACAACCACTGGACCAACACAATAACAACAATCACTGGACCAAGAGTCTGTCATCACCTGGACCAACACAATAACAACAGTCGTTGGACCAACAAAAGACAGTAAACTTGACCTAATTTAACTGGACACTAAAATTTTCCTGTCCTCGTAACCCTTAAGTTGAACATAAGCACCTGTAACCTTCTTCACGAAAGATGAGAGGATAAGGGGGTTATTGGTGTTTAAATTCAACTACAATGTGAGTTAAAATGAGGATGGCAGGTGATAAGCGAGATGTACCTGGTCTTTAAGAGAGATGTGTATAGGAGAGATTTTGGGAGATGTTTAACTATTATTTAGCGAGTTTTGAACCGTGAAAAATAATTGTTGTGTAGGGAAGTAAATGCTAAAGTGGGAAAAACTGTCTGTAGATGGTTTAGTGAGTAGAGATAAGAGGATACCTTCATCGCATTTGTTTTGGTACTGGAATCGTGGTCACTCCAAATGATCGTCATTAGGAGGCTACTACTACCATCTCCAGTACTCCTACTATGATTTGAAGTAACCAAGGTGCCAGGACCGAAACGTATCAAATAAAGGTGTTTGAAGTGTATTATGCACTTGTGTCCATTCATAGTGTCGGTATTGTTATACTTTTTATCTTAGGAGTGCCAGAGGAAAATGATAATGGAGGCCTCTTACTGAACTATATATAGAGTGAGGTTTGGCAACTGGAGATAAGTATTTTAAGAAAAAGAGAATAACTATGTACACGATATATGATATGACAGCAGTTTCTTATACCATGTAGATGTGAAGTTGAAGGGTAGACTTCTGGATGTGCATGTTGTCAGAGGGGCGACAGAAATCATTATTTAGTGGTAGCTATAATAAGCATATGAGGTTCGTGGGATACAAAGATTGTCATCGGAGGGTAAGAGCGAAGTGAAAGTAATAAATTAAAGGAGATAGGGTGAGCGATAATTATTTGGGAGAGAGTTGGGCTAGAAAGAGTATAGGTAATGAGGAAGGTGTAGATTTAAGACTGTAGTGTTAGAGTGTGCACCAGAAGTTTGTAGGTGTAGGAGGGTGGGTGCGGTAGGGAAGTGGAGCGATTGGTGGAATGATGAGATAGACTGGTAAGGGAGAGAAAATGAAAGAATTTGAGAGGTTTTTAAATGTAGAAGTGATATCCGGAGGGCGGAGTATATGGAGGGTAAAAGAGTGGTGAGGGAAGGCAAAAGAGAGCCAATTAGAATGAGTGACGTTTTATTAATCAATATTGCTGATGTAAAGTGTAAAAGTAGTGAATGCTAGAGTGTTGGGAAGAGTGTGGCACTAAGACATAATGAATTTTATAGAAAGTGGGAATTGACACTTTTTTTCTGCAGATGACATGGTGCTTTTAGGAGATTCTGAAGATAAGCTGCAGAAGTTGCTGAAGGAATTTGGGAAGGTATGTAAAAAGTGAACATAGGAAAGAGCAAGGCGATGAGAGTAACAAAAAAAATTAGGCAGTACGTGATTGGATATCAGATTGAAGGGTGTGGATTATACAGTGATGTGTATTATAAAACAGACGAAGAGAAAAGGGTGGGTGGTATCTGTAAAGACAGAAGAGGCCAAAAGAGGAATATACCTAAGTATAGTAATACTAACATTGTTGTATGGGTGTGAAGCATGGGTTATAAACGTTACAGCAAAGAGGAGGTTGGAGGCAGTGGAGACATCGTGTTGGAGGAGAATTTGAATACTATGCAAAGAATTCGGAGTTCAGAGACTGGAGGGTGTGAGGTTACCAAAGGTATTTTTCAAAGGGCCGAGGAGAGGTTGTTGGGGTTATTTAGACATTTAGAAAGTATGGAGTAAACTAGAATGATTAGGAGAGTGTGTAAATTAGGGCTGGAGTGAAAAGGAGGTCGGTATAGAGGTAGTAAAGATTTTGACTACTAGAGGCTTAAACATCGAACAGGCTTGTGTGGCGCGTTAGAAAGGAATAGAATAAGTGAAGGTAAGTGTCTTTTGTAACGACGTGTTGCTGGAGAATTAATAGTATAACATTTATGGGCCCAGGGAAACGGTTAGCTAGACTTGAGTCCTGGAGGTGGTAAGTACAGTGCTTGCACTCTGAAGAAGGCGTGGGAATGTGACAGTTTGGAGTACCATCTAAACTGTATATGTCAGTAGTTAGCACGCTTCTAACGGTGACTGAATGACGGTGAAAGTGCTTCCATTTTCTCGAATCACTACGTGGGAAATGGCCGTTATATATATATATATATATATATATATATATATATATATATATATATATATATATATATATATATATATATGTCGTGCCGAATATGTAAAACTGGTCAATTAGCAAGAACTCATTTAAAATTAAGTTCTTTCTGAAATTTTCTCTTTAAAATTAAGTTCTTTCTGAAATTTTCTCTTATACGTTTAAGGATATATTTTTTCATTAATGTTGATGTAAAAAATTATAATTTTGCACCAAAAGAATCTTAGAAAACTTACCTAACCTTATTATAACAAGAACAATTTATTTTAGCCTAACCCAACTATATATATTTTAGATTTGTTTACAATAATTTAATACTAAACAAACACAGTGAAATATATTTTTTTCGTTAGGTTCAGAATGATTTTAGCGAAATTATTGCATACACAAATTTTCGCTTGTCCTATATGGCAAGATGAGCGTTGCTATTTAAGCCAAGATCGCAAGTTCTGCCTATTCGGCACGACATACATATATTCGTCTTTCCACAAACCGGCCGTATCCCACCAAGGCAGGGTGGCCCAAAAACAAAAACAAAAGTTTGTTTTTAAGTTTAGTAATGTATACAGGAGAAGGGGTTACTAGCCCCTTGCTCCCGGCATTTGAATCGCCTCTTACAACACGCATGGCTTACGGAAGGAAGAATTCTGTTCCACTTCCCCATGGAGGAAATAAACAAGAACAAAAACTAGTAAGAGGAAATAAACAAGAATAAGAACTAGTAAGAAAATAGAAGAAAACCCAGAGGGGTGTGTATATATATGCTTGTACATGTGTGTGTAGTGTGACTTAAGTGTAAGTAAGGGTAGCAAGTAGCGTCGTGTAGTGGTTATTAGCAGAGTGGTCCTTCAACCACCACCCTGACTACCATCGTAACCACCCCCTAAATACCACCCTAACCACCATCGTAACCACTCCCCTAACCACCATCGTAACCACCCCTTAACCACCACCCTGACTACCATCGTAACCACCCCCTAACTACCACCCTAACCTCCACTGTAACCACCCCCTAACCACCATCGTAACCACCCCCTTAACCAACATCGTAACCACCCCCTAACCACCACCCTACCATCGTAACCACCCCCTAACTACCACTCTAACCACCATCGTAACCACCCCCTAACCACCATCGTAACCACCCCCTTAACCACCATCGTAACCACCCCTAACCACCACCCTACCATCGTAACCACTCCACTAACCACCATCGTAACCACCCCCTAACCACCATCGTAACCACTTCCCTAACCACCATCGTAACCACCCCCTAACCACCATCGTAACCACTCCCCTAACCTCCATCGTAACCACCCCCTAACCACCACCCTACCATCGTAACCACTTCCCTAACCACCGTCGTAACCACTCCGCTAACCACCATCGTAACCACTCCCCTAACCACCATCGTAACCACTCCCCTAACCACCATCGTAACCACTCCCCTAACCACCATCGTAACCACCCCCTAACCACCATCGTAACCACCCCTAACCACCATCGTAACCACTCCCCTAGCTACCATCGTAACCACTCCCCTAACCACCATCGTAACCACCCCTAACCACCATCGTAACCACTCCCCTAACCACCATCATAACCACCCCGTATCCACCATCGTAACCACTCCCCTAACCACCATCATAACCACCCCATAACCACCTTGTAACCACTCCCCTAACCACCATCATAACCACCCCGTAACCACCATCGTAACCACTCCCCTAACCACCATTATAACCACCCCGTAACCACCATCGTAACCACTCCCCTAACCACCATCATAACCACCCCATAACCACCATCGTAACCACTCCCCTAACTACCATCATAACCACCCCGTAACCACCATCGTAACCACCCCCTAACCACCATCGTAACCACTCCCCTAACCACCATCGTAACCACCCCCTAACCACCATCGTAACCACCCCTAACCACCATCGTAATCACCCCTAACCACCATCGTAACCACTCCCCTAACCACCATCGTAACCACCCTTAACCACCATCGTAACCACCCCTAACCACCATCATAACCACCCCCTAACCACCATCGTAACCACTCCCTAACCACCATCATAACCACACCCTAACCACCATCAAACCACTCCCCTAACCACCATCATAACCACCCCCTAACCACCATCATAACCACTCCCCTAACCACCATCATAACCACTCCCCTAACCACCATCATAACCACCCCCTAACCACCATCATAACCACCCCCTAACCACCATCATAACCACTCCCCTAACCACCATCATAACCACCCCGTAACCACCATCATAACCACTCACACCAGACACTCACGCAATTTTGAATCAATAAGTAGTTTGTGGCTTAATTTGGTGGTAGTAGTAGCAGATGATGGTGGTAGTGAGCACGTGACGTGCGCAATTGTTGGAGGGTCGTGGTGGTGGTACTGATGTAGGGTCGTGGTGGTGGTACTGATGTAGGGTCGTGATGTTGGTACTGATGTAGGTTCGTGATGGTGGTACTGGTGGAGGGTCGTGATGTTGGTACTGATGTAGGTTCGTGATGGTGGTACTGGTGGAGGGCTGTGGTGGTGGTACTGGTGGAGGGCTGTGGTGGTGGTATTGGTGGAGGGTCGTGGTGGTGGTACTGGTGGAGGGTCGTGATGGTGGTACTGGTGGAGGGTTGTGCTCGTGGTACTGGTGGAGGGCTGTGGTGGTGGTACTGGTGGAGGGTCGTGGTGGTAGTACTGGTGGAGGGTCGTGGTGGTGGTACTGGTGTAGGGTCGTGATAGTGATAATGGTGACGGATCGTGGTTGTGGACCTGGTGGGGGTCGTGGTGGTGGTATTGGTGGAGGATCGTGCTGAAAGTACTGATAGGGTCGTTGTGGTACTCAGTAAGGCGTCGTGTTTTCCCTGTTAATCTACGAAATTACCATAATTGCGTGAATCAGTTAGCCAGACAGCCAGCCTGTCAGCCAGCCAGTCAACCAGACAGACAGCCAGTCAGTCAGTAAACCAGACAGCCAGCCAGTCAACCAGACAGCCAGCCAGTCAACCTGACAGCCAGCCAGCCCTCGCAGCCTCGCGTGACAGCAAGACCAAGGCAGTGTGACTACCCACACCATACACAAAACTCCCACAAATACGATGTTTGTACTATGTATAAAACTTAAGTTCACACACACATACACAGCCAGGAGCTGAGTCTCGACCCCTGCAACTACAATTAAGTGAGTACAATTAGGTGAGTACACACACACACTGTACATTAACAGAGAAATAAAATCAACGCTGCCGGATGTTCAAACGTCTGAGGATAATGACGTTTAAACGTCAGGAAATTATTAAAACGAGATCAACTTGAGAATGTTCATCAGAGATCATCTGTCAGGAAGATATGGAGAATGGGAGGAGTGGATGAACATTCAGGCAGGAGAAGCTTAGGAGTGTGAACATAATTAATAGTGGTCACCTCAGAGCAGGAAGGATGTTGCAGCGTTGCAAGGATGTGCAGGATTAAGCGGCTTATTTTGTGTGGATGTATCCTCTCTCTCTTTCTCTCTCTCTCTCTCTCTCACTCTCTCTCTCTCTCTCTCTCTCACTAGTGTTGGGTTCTCTCTCCCTCACTGCTGGTGTTGGATCCTCTCTCTCCCTCACTGCTGGTGTTGGATCCTCTCTCACCCTCACTGCTGGTGTTGGATCCTCTCTCACCCTCACTGCTGGTGTTGGATCCTCTCTCTCCCTCACTGCTGGTGTTGGATCCTCTCTCTCCCTCACTGCTGGTGTTGGATCCTCTCTCTCCCTCACTGCTGGTGTTGGATCCTCTCTCTCCCTCACTGCTGGTGTTGGATCCTCTCTCTCCCTCACTGCTGGTGTTGACATGTAACACTGAAAAACAATCTTTGGTGAAGCCATTCAAAATAAAGAAGTCAATTCAATTTAGTTCAGTTTAATTCAAGTTTATTCTCTATAAGGGTTACAATGTGGGGTTTACAGGTTTTGGGTATTGTGTGGTTTACATGTTATAAAATACTAATTACAGAGGGGGCCACTAGGACACCTAGCATGGCTAGGCATTTCGAGCAGACTTAGATTAATTCTTAACATTAAATCCTTACAGATTATGGTATTAAGGCTAGGTGACTACATCATAATTTGTGAGTTTAGCAATGTGAATGCTTTTGTTTTGTCACAAGACAAAGTGTCTATATTGGAGTATCATAGGCAAACTTATGACTAGTTAGGATTTATTATTTTAAGATTAAGATTAGTATTTCTGGGTTTATAGTCAGTGGGTGAGTGAGTGTAATTATGAACCACCAGGTGGTTATCATGTAGTAAGTTGTCGGGGTGAATCAGGGAGATAAGATGTTTCTAACTGTAGTTTTGAAAGTGATGAATATGCCTGCAGTTCTAGAGTTTTCAGGTAGGGTGTTCCAGATTTTAGGTCCTTTGAAATACATTGAATTTTTGTAAAGGTTTAGTCGAACACGGGGAATGTCATAGAGATGTTTGTGTCTGGTGTTGTGCCTGTGGATCCTG